>NW_020664598.1:1866944-1895253 GCF_002925995.2 Terrapene triunguis | reverse complement strand
ATTGAACTTCAGTGTTCAGCAGTTTACCAAAATAAGCACAGAGAAAGAAGCTTGCGGGACTTCTACAAAAGTCTGGACAATGAAGTTGCACTGAAAACGTTCAACATTTTTGGACGCACTTACATATGTGAACAAACATTTTTCCATCATGAACATGAATAAAAACAAGCAACGTTCTTCTCTGACTGACGACCATTTGGAAGACATTATGAAAATATCCACTTCAAATATGACCCCCAAATGCGACAATCTTGTTGTCGAAAAGAGATGTAATATTTCTCATTAAATTTGCAAGGTAATTATGAAAAGTACAAATGTTTTCTTTCAACGGAACAGATGTTTTTTAATTTTTCCATGATTAATAAAAAAAATTAAAATAATTTAAAAAATTGTTTGATTTAATTGAAAAATTCTTAATAAAGTATCACACACCCTCCCCCCCAAACCTTAGCTGTTTCCGCGGGGCGGTGCTGGGGAAGGAGGGTTTGTTTCCGCGGGGCTGGGCGGTGCTGGGGGGGGGGGGGTGTTTCCGCGGGGCCGGGGGGTTTCGGCCCTCAGCTGTTTTCTTTGGCGTAATATGACCCTCGCCGCTTTACGAGTTGTGCAGGCCTGTTGTAGAGTGTGAGGCTACATTAACAACAATGTGTTAACCCCTGAGGGCTCAGCCGAGTGCTAGTTCATCATTTAGCAGTAAGGCATTCCCTGGTAAATATCCTACCCTCTTCCGCCCTTCGACTCCACCGCCTCTACCAAGCTTCACAATCATCATTGCTATGTACAGTACTAAATTGTTTGTTTAAAACTTATACTGTGAATATGTCTATATATTATATTATATATATAGTCTTTTGTCTGGTGAAAAAAATTTCCCTGGAACCTAACCCCCTCTATTTACATTAATTCTTATGGGGAAATTGGATTCGCTTAACATCGTTTCGCTTAAAGTAGCATTTTTCAGGAACATAACTACAACGTTAAGCGGGGAGTTACTGTATTGAATTGTAACATTGTCAATCAGCTTTCAGTTAAATTACTTAAAAGGTCACTTTTTACATCTGTCTAGTTATACCTCATTTCTAGGCTTGGAAAGATTAGATGTTTATTGGTAAATTTTAGTAAACATCAATTTCATAATTCACACACAAATTGACAAAATATTTTGATCAGTAATAATTGAAACTTATGGTTAGGCAAAATAAGAAAAATGCTGCTTGATAACTTATTATAAATTGATTTAAGGTTGTTTACTCTGTATGTTTTGACATTGACAATTTGTGTTTTAAAGGTTATAAAGCTTTAATTTTTTAATTTCACTGTCTACTGTCATTAAATAATTGTCTGACCTCCCCCATAATTTCTTGCAACTGTGAAAATTTAAATAAATAAAAATTAAAAAAGCATAAAAATAAACATCAATGTTATCTATTGAAATTATAAAAAATAAAAACTTATTTCTCTTCCTGGCCTTGGTTCACTTTTTCTTCTTATAGAGCATTGTCTCTCAACCTTTCAGGAATCTAATTTGTCTTACGAACCCCCAAGTTACACTTCACTTAAAAACTACCTGCTTACAAAATCAGATATAAAAAAACAAAAGTATCACAGCACACTATTACTGAAAAATTGCTTACTTTCTCATTTTTACCATATAATTATAAAATAAATCAACTGGAATATAAATATTGTACTTACATTTCAGTGTATAGTATAAACAAGTATTCTATATGAAATTTTAGTTTGTACTGACTTCACTGGTGCTTTTTATGTAGCTTGTTGTAAAACTAGGCAAATATCAAGTTGAGTGGATGTACCCCCTGGAAAACCTCTATGTACCCCCAGGGGTACATGTACTGTTGGTTGAGTACCACTGTTATAGAGGATCAATATTTCTTTTCCGGTGTTATATTTAGTGTCTGTTTCCTCTTTTCCTGCTCTTTCATCCATGCTTTATATCTCATTCTCTACCTCTTCCCTTATAATTTTGTGTGTGTGTATAAAAACAGATTATTCCATACAAAAATCTACATTAAAAGAACATTGTGTTAGGTTGCAAAGTGAAGTAGTCAGAAATTGGGGAATTCCTGTACAACCTTAAGTCTGCTCCTTTGTGCTTGTGCATATTAATTACATGATCACATACTGCTTTCTATAGGGACCCCCTTTGCTTATCTAGTGCCTCAGTTGGATGGTGAAAGAGATAAGGTTTTATAATGAATGAGGCGCAAGAGGCTACAGAAAAAGAGAGAGAGAATTGTCTTGTGGTTAAGGCATTGCATTGGGACCTGTGTGATCTGGGTTATAGCCCTGACTTTGCCACAAATTTCCCATGTGATGCTGGTCTAATGATTTGCCCAACAGTTTTAGAAGTGGCCATTGGTTGGGTGTTCCTCATTTTTTGGGTGTCCAGCTGAGATGCCTGAAAATCATAGCTGCCCACAGAGTACTGAGTAGCCTCTATGAAAACTTGGTAAGATTGATCTGCTTTCACTCTGCTGCAGCTTGGTAAAACTGAGCAGCACTAGAGGCACAGGAACTGTATCTCTGCAAACTTAGGAAGGCAAAAGTATATCACTTAATATTAGTTGACATAACTGTCACAACTTTAAAGCTGTGAAATTTATTTTTTAAAATGAAAATCTACATTCTGCAAAAGATCATGCCCTTGCATCAAAGCTCTCTGCTCTCCACAGGTGATTGGCTTTCTCAGGCCATGAGTATGAAAACAGTTATTTAATAGTTATAATTAACTGCAAACTCTGCAATGCATTATATATAGTAGTAAGTTAACCTAGGCATGACCATTTGAAAAGAAAATGTGCAACAGTAACTGTGACTACATCTACACTGCAAAAAACCAAACCAAACCAAAAGTGCCCAAAAAAAGAACCCCGGAGCAGTGAGTCTCAGAGCCTGGGTGGGTCAACTGACTGTTGGCTCACTCTATGGGGCTAAAAATAACAGTGTAGATGTTCCTGCTCAGGCTCTGAAATCCCGTGTGGGGGGTGGGTCTCAGTGCTCAGGCTCCAGCCCGAATGGGAACATCTACACTGTTAATTTTGGTCCATAGCATGAGCTTGGAGTCAGTTGACCTAGTCTCTGAGACTCACTGCTGTGGGTTTTTTGTTTTGTTTTGCAGTGTAGATGTATCCTATGTTGGAGGACTTTTTCTTGTCATCAGATAATTTGTTTGACAAATATTCATCAAGCTTTGTTTGTTTGTTTTTACTTAAGAAGGCAGCATGTATGCAGGAACGCACTCCGCAAAAAATGGTGGTGATTACGTTATAAATTACACTTCACACACAAGAACACCAAAGCAATATGAATTGGTCACCCACTGTTGAATCCAGCCATCTCAGGGATGGATTATGGCACTGTTATTCTTTTCAAGAAAACGTGATATAACAGTGTTTAGGAGGGAAGTGAAGAAAATAGCCAAGTGAAAATACAGAGAGAATTTAGGTAGATAGAATGGTACTAAATTGGCCAGGTTCTTTTCAAAATTCTTGTGAAATGGTTAAGGTCTTGATTATTACTTCTGATTTGAATGAGGTCATCTTCAGCTGCGCATTTTGAGTTTGTGAATGTCTTTTTTTATACTAACAAAATATATGCATCCATCCATCCTAAAGTAAAGAAAAGTTATGTGTAGAGAATGGATTGTAAGCTATTTAGGGCAAAGACCATCTTTTTGTTGTGTGTTTTGTATAGCTCCTAGCACAGTGAGGTCCTAGTCCATGTCTAGGTCTCCAAGGAAATACAATAATAATAATTATGTTAATGGAGAAGAGGGTGTCATCTGTGAAGGCTGCAGAAAATGGTGGGTCTTCTTCCTTACAGGCTCTCATAGTCAGCACACTTTTTGTGCCTTTTGTGGGGTGGGGGGAGAGGGTGGAAGTGGTTCCCTGAAATATTACTGAATGCTATCTGAAGTAGCCTCGACACTGAAGCTTTTCAAGTGTCTTCTCCAGGTATTCAAACTCTAGTTAATTTAAAATCAAAAAGCTTCTAAATTAACCAATTTAGTGGATAATGGAAAACTTTTACAGTATAATATTACTTTGCACTTAAGTAATGTGGACTGTAAACTTTCTGGGGCAGGGACTGTCTTCTTGTCTGTACAGCACTGTGAAGCCCTGAGTCTCGATTATCGTTCATTCAGGGATCTCAAGGTGCTTAACATTAAGCCTCTTAGTAGTCTTGTATGGTAGGTAAGTAGTAACGTATCCATTTTAGAGGTGGGACATAGAAGTTGTGGCTTGCTCAAGATCACATGGTGAGTTAGTGACAGAATTAGAGGGAGAACCTAAAGTTCTAGTCCTTGATATAACCACTACACAATCCTTCTTCCCACTATGTTTTGATGTTAACCCACGCACCTTTGGATTTTGCTATGTCTGTTTCTGTGAGCCATACTCAGTCTTGTCCACTTCAGAAAAATTAGTACCTATATTACAGCAAGTACCAGCTATAGTACAGCTTCACTAATAATAGGAAGACCAAAGCTGTAGTATAGACAGGACTTGCGCTTTTTTTTTTTTTTTTTTTTTTTTTGCCACCATGTCATGAAAACCTGCTCTGCATGAGCTTTTGTTAATATGCTGGTTAATCATAGTATCATAGGCCTGGAAGGGACCTTGAGAGGTCATCTAGTTCAGTCCCCTGCACTCATGGCAGGACTAAGTATTATCCAGTGTCTGAATCTCATTTATACTAGCAACTTAGCACTAGTGTAGCTGTGCTGTTGTTGGTTGTCATAGTATTGGAACTAATTTTACGTTATTATTTTAATGTAGATGCACCCTCTGAGGATGCATCTACACTGAGAACTTTTGGAAATTCTCCCTCCTCTTTGGTCTGGCACTGCTAGATGATATGGGAGTGAAAATGCTTGTACTTGTCTAAAATTGTGCTTTCAACATTTCTACCACCAAAGCTAGGCAAATAAAGTGGGGGGAAATGTTAGTGTAGACAAAACTCTTTCCCCAGTATAGATTATCCAAGATATCCCTGGCTTGGCCTCTGGTCAGGCCAGGTGGAGATAATATGCCAATATCCTCTTCTCCTTTATGATGATTCATAAGCTGTATCTATATGGTGTTTTTTGACACAATTTTCCACTATTCCTCTAACACTGGTGCAGTTCCATTAGTGATAGCAACAGAAGGAGCACTAGTGACCAGTTGCTGACATTTTAGTCAGAGCAGATCTGAGTAATGCAGTAGAGAAAATACTGGTGGCCCATCTACAATAGCACTCTTGCTGTTGCTAGTGCCTGGGAAGTGCACTGGTATTCGAGCAACAGTAGGAGAATTTGAGAGAAACCTCAATGTTGTAGACAAGGTTATAAAATTTGGAGCTTCATTAGATTAAAACAAATGTAAAACTTCAGCAGCGGTTTGCTTGCTGGACTCTTAAAAATGTTTATCAAATGCACCTGGTATAGTGGTATAGAGATATAGTGATAGGTCAAATCTGAAGCTTTCGGTTCATATGATTTTGAGCTATTGTTGCCTGAAAAGTCTTAAAACCTTTTCAAAACTCTTTCATCCACTTGTTTAATGCAAGTGGTTGAACAGATTTCCTCCATGGAAAATTAGAGCCTTACAAGAGGACTTTTTAGAGAGGTGAATGAGTTGGAACGGTTGTTGTTGTTTTTTTTTTTATTGAACTCTGCAAGCAACCTTAATTATATGTAAGAATATATGTTTTTCTCTTTATTTAGATATCCTTATTTTGTCTCCGCTGATTAAATAGCTTTTCATTGTAAGCCTAATGTTTGTGTTTGTTTTTTAACAACTATCCCTTCCTCAAGTTCTTCTGAAAACAGCCCTTCCAGTTGAGATTTCTCATATATGCTCTCTAAAGTAGAGATTTAGGAGATTTCTTTTTGCAAGATGTTGAGGTTAATTGGAAAAAAGATGTCTTAGAAACATCAGAGTTTGGGAAAATGTAATCTTTCACTGTTGAAGTTTTCTTATGTTTTTGGTACGTTCTGTCTGCGACAACTTGGACTAAAAACTTCAGATTTATTTTATTCATTTCTCACCCTCAATGAGAACTAAGGTAGGTAGCTTAAAGTTTCATATGAAATAAACTTTTGGAAAAACAATATCCGTCTCTAGCAGAACTTGTTTTGGTTAAATCTTTTAGATCAGCACTGACAGCTGAACTTTTTATGTTTTTTAAAAAATTGGTTTCATTATGACAATAGTCTTGAAGTAACCAGAATGCTAGACTTAAGTTTGTCACTTTTTTCCTAAAAATAGCAGGTTATTAATATCTTGCCTCAGCTACCTGAAGTCCTATCTCCTTGGCTGCTGGCATCTTCAAGCTTGCACCCATACCTCTTGCCATAAAGGACAAGCGGTGAATGTACTGTCTTCAGATTCCTGATCTTAGAATCGATGACTCCCCCTGCAGCCCTGTTAGGAGAAAATCCATGCCTCGGCCAGCTCCTGTGCCTTTCCTGCTTCTCCTCACTCCTCTGGGGGTGGAGTAGATGCGACTATGCTTCTTTAGCAGCAGCATTTGTAAAATCTTCAGTCCTGTTCTTTTTCCCACCACTCCCCTCCCCTTCCAAGACCCCCATTCACTCTGCACCTTTGACAGTGGCACTTGTTACATCAAAGTCAAAAAAGAGAGAGAAAAAAGATCACAGAATCTTTTGATTTCTGTGAACTCCAAGACAATTTTCCTTCCCTGCCTATCATGCAAGACAAAATAGGCTGAGGACTTAGAATGCACTATTATGTATGGATTCAAATGGTAGGTGTGTTGCTGCCACAGATCACATCACATCATCATATCATGGAAGCACAGGAAGGAGGCTGGGCTCCAGCTTCCTTAAAAGGAGAGGGCATAAGCACTGGTCTTGGCATTGTCAGGGCACAGTAAAAGGATATTGAGAGGCTTGCTGGGGAGTAAAAGGAGGCAGAGTGAGTGGGGACACATGGGACTGTGGGTGGGATTTGGAGGCTTGGAGGGGTGAGTATTGAAGCCTGCCCTCAGCCAATTGTAACCCAAGGGAGGAAATGGCATACCTTGTGCATCCATCCTTATCCATTCCATTGGTTTCACCCTTTCAATGACAGAAGGTAAGCACCTCCTCCACGTTCACACCACAGATATAACTATTGGGTGTCAGAGTGCATGATACAACTTCTTTCCCTTGGTCATGCATATGCTGTAGAAAAAGCTCCACCAGCTGAACTAGTTGGGTTGCAGGAATTTATTATTGTGAAAATAAAACCTAAACAAAGCTTTCACACGTCTGTGTTTCAAAATAATGTCTAAAACATAGGAAATCCAGTGACAAAGCTCTGTTAAAATAGAATGAACACATCTGTCCCCTGTGTGTATTCATAATGCTGTTGGTCTGCTTTGGTGACAGATATTTTACTACCTGTCATCCCCGCAGAAACATCCCAGCTATAAGGATATGAACAAGAGTCTCCTCTAGCTTTGCGCATAATCAGAGTTCCAATTTCAGAGTCTCCTGTGCACAACTCCATTGTTTTCAAATTATATGCTCAGTTACCTTTGTGCAAATCCCAATTGAAGGCAGATATAATGGAGGGCAGCATATGGCCTGCCAGAATTACTAGCAATGATGTATAAGCCATAAAGATACAGTGAGTGGGCTGGAGGAAAAATATTTTACTTGTGGAGTAAATTTGATCTGGAATTGTTAGAACACCACAAATTTGGAATTCCATAATGCCTTATTTTTTAACAAAGTCACTTTGAGTAGAATGAAATTTCAAGGTTACAAATATATACCAGTTAAATGTCCATACAATGTTATTTCAAAAAGCAATTGTTCAAAAGCTAAGAAATTTGGAGCCAAGGTTTTGCAAACTATGTAGGAACATAAAATTGCCAGACCAAATCAGACATGCGGTCTGCCTAGTCCAGTATCTTATATCCAACCATTGCCAGTAGTAAGTACCAAATGCTTTGGAGAAAGATCCAAGAAACCACCTACCAAATAACTGGAATGACCAGTTCATAGACCTTTCTAGCCCCTCTCAGAGGTTTGCTTATGCCGTGAAGCATGGGAGTTATCCCTTCAATTTTTTTAATCATCTCTAACGTATCTATGATTGTTCTCATCCATATGAAATATCTAACTTTTAAAAATCCTTCTAGGCACATAGCATCAATGATATATTTGTAGCAGTGAATTTCACAAGTTATTTTTTACACCATGTATAATTTCCTTCTCTATTTTAAATTTGTGGTTTTTCAATATAATTGAATGTCATCTTGTACTGAGAGGTGGCAGAAAGTGGCACACATTTTAATTTCTCTACACCATTTATTATTCTCTCTCTTTCTCTCTCATGTGTCTCATATGTTTTGAGAGAAGAAAAACAATCCTAGTGTTTTCAGTCTTTCGTCATGTGGAAGTTTTCCCATACTTCTAAACATTTTCATTGTGTCTCTAAACTCCCACTATTTCAGCTATGGTTTGGGTTTTTTTGATTGAGTGACCAGAACTAAATATAGTATTCCAGAAGAGGGCATACCATTGATTTACATAATGTTACAATCATGTCAGTGTTGCTTTCCAGACTATTCTTTATGCAGCCTAATATTTGTCTTGCTTTTTTGATTATGCAGCATGCAGAGCAGAGATTTTCACTGAGCTTTCTACAGTGAAGTGGAAGTCCTCTTTCTGACCAGTTAATTTAAAATGCTGTGGTTCTTAACCTTTACTGCAGCCTGCACCCCTTTGGTTCTCAAAATATGTTCTTGCACCCTTTAAACCTAAAAAATATGTTCTCGCACCCCTTAAACCTAGATATATATTTTGTTTGTATATTACAGTAATCATTAAAAAATGTGTAATGTTAATAAATGCATAGGTTTGATGAAACAAAGTAATTGTACTTATGTGCCTGTGCTTAATTTGTGTTTTCAATTATTTACCTTTTAAAAAAATCTGGCATGTCTCGCACCCCCAGGTTAAGAACCACTGGTGGCTACTTCCACCTTTTCATGTTCTCTGTATGTATAAATATCTTCTTTCTGTGTGTTCCATTCTATGCATCCGATGAAGTGGGCTGTAGCCCACGAAAGCTTATGCTCAAATAAATTTGTTAGTCTCTAAGGTGCCACAAGTACTCCTGTTCTTCTTACTGCTGTAATGTGTTCCTTCCTGTGTGTACTACCTTGTATTTTTCAACACTGAATTGAAGCTGCCACTGTGCTGCCCACTCACACAGCTTTGTTAGGTCCCTCTGAAGTTCCCCCCTAGTTTTCTCTAGTTTTGACTCACCTAAGTAAATGTCATCTGCAAACTTTGTCACCTCCCTATTCACCCCTTTTTCCAGTTGATTGATATTCAATTTATATCAAAGAACCCCTATCCTTGTACAGATCCGTGGGGCATCCTACTTTTAACCTTTTGCTATATTATTTACTATTTATTCCTACTTTGTTTTGTCTCTTGGCCAGTTTCTCATCTGTGCTGGTACTTTATCTCTCACTCCATGGCTGCTTAATTTTTCTAATAGCTTCTTGTGAGAAACTTTGCATAACGATTTTTGTAAGTCCAAATAAATTGTTAGGCACTTCTTTCTCCATTATCTTGTGGACATACTCAGAGAATTTTAATTTATCAAAAAGGCCTGATTTTTTTTCTTTAGAGAAATGATCCCTTATCATACCAGGCACCTCTAGGTATTTTATAATTCTATTTTAAATTACAATTTCAAACAATTTTCCTGGTACTTGAAGTAATGCTCAATGGTTGTAGGTCACTCCTGATGTCTTTTAAGCTTCCAGCATTTGCTGCCTTTGACACTTCAGATTTCATTCTTAAATTCTTTCAGTACGTTCGGGTCCTTGTGACTTGCTGCTGTTTAGTTTATGAATTTGTGTAAATTCCTCCTCTTTTTCTAAAATGTCAGTTTCTGACCATCACTCATCTTTATTACCTGAAAGGAGTAGGTCTAAGAAAGGGACCTCCCCAACATTCCTTTGGTTAAAAACTAATCAATTTGCTTCTATGAAATGTTCTTATCCTTCCTTTAATTGCTCATTTTACTCCTTCTCTCTCACAGGCTTCCTGCTTCTAATATATTTAAAGTCTTTCTTTTGTCTTTATTTGCTCTTCAAATTCCCACTTTTCTCTCCTAATTTCCATTTTATATTTTACCTGCCATAATTTGCTCCTTTCTATTGGCCTCTATAGGAGTGAATTTGCATTTTATAAAAGATGTCAGTTTAGTTTAACTCTGACCCTATATAAATATCTGTGCTATCTATCCAGTCCTTCTCTCCAAATTACTATGCACTTATTTCCAAGACCACAAACCCTCTCCTGAAATCTGTATGTACAGAAAATGAGACTTATCTCATATTGGCAACAGACCTTTCCCAATCCACCTGAACATATATAGAAAAACATACTAGAATCCCTCCTTTTGTTTCTGTATTGCATATGAATACCTTCTTCTGTGTGCCGTTACATTGTGCCAGAGAACTTTCACTGCTCTATAATAATAGAAACTCTACTGTATCTACCTCCTTCATCCATTCCATAGGTCTTTAAGACCCCAAACTCCATAATGGATGGAAGTTATGCTTGTTTGCAAAACTACAGTGCTGAATTTCCTGGCTTTCAAGCATTTTTTAAAAATAACTACAATGTTTTGATAATGTTTTAAATAGTCACTGATGTAAATATGTATCAATCTTAAACACGTTTTGTTTGGGAATATATGTTTATTGGACATCACTACCTGCTTATAGCCATTGATCTTTTACAGTGCATCTGTGGTCTTGTTCAGGAGTACTTGTCTAGCCAGACAATAATGTTGCTTCTCTTGTCCCTGTAAAATGTCATCTTTGGATATTCAGACAGTGCCTCGCATAAGTGATTTTTTTTTTTGGTCACTGCTCGACAGTATTGAGGTACAGATCGGGAGAGGCCTACTGTTTTTTCCCCCAAAGAACTACCAAAGCAGATTACCCTTACCTCCTGTATTAATGCTCTTTCCCCCTACCCCCAGTTTCAAACAGTGGATCACAGGTTTCTTTTTTGGGTATCATTCAGTTGATTTTATCTGTCATCTCTGACTATGGTGTCTACAAGCCTATATCAAGTATTGCAGCGTGGCTAGCTTACTTCACATGGTGTGCAAGGTTGCTAAATGTGCATGTATTGGTGTTTATATAGAGAGTCCTGTAAATCTGCAGATACCCGCTTTATATCTGCGCATGTGGATATCCACAGACCATTTTTGCAGATCACAGATCCGATGTGGATACAAATCCTGTATCCATGCAAGGCTCTAGTTATATATAATAAATTTATGTATGGTTTCATATAAAGGTGAAATATTCTGCTGCCAGTGCAGGAAATTCTAGCTGAGGGAGGTAATTGAATGGTGATTGTTTCACTGATGATGATTAGATGTAGTGTTTGGGTGCTCTGATTTCCTTGCTAAGAAATGGTTTAAAATACACACTGGAATTGTGGAGAAGAATATAAGATAATTAAACAGAAAACTTGCTTAGTGTCCCTTGAATCTTCTATCCTGAGAGCCAGAGGAAATGCCTACCTTATGCTATCACTGGAACAACATTTGTTTGAAGGCTCACTTAGGCTTTTTCTTCCGCTGGCTACAGTATGTGGCGGTATGCATATGGACAAGTCTTTTTTTTAAATACAAAAGTTTTTTCAGAAAACATACTCTGTTTTTACAGTACCCTCCATTCCCGGATCCCAGAGTCCTTTAAAAATGTTAATTAATCCTTAAAGATGTGAGGTAGATAGGTATTTTTATTCCCGGTTAACATATAGGGAAGCTGAAGTAGAAAGATGAAGTGCTTGGCCAAGGCTACACAGGAAGTCCATGACAGAGCCAGGTACAGAATCCAGATCTCCTAACTACTGCTCTTTTGCTTTAGTCATTAAACCATCCTTCCTCTCTCGGAAGCTCTTATTTTGTTATGCACACAGGCATTCTGGAAATTGTGCTGTAGAATGATACCACAATAAGAGGAATGAAGGTGTGCATTCATTGTTTAGAATCTAGATGGTCTGTTCTGGACCAGTCACTGAAATAAAGTGGCTACATTAAGTTGTGATATGTGGAAAAAGAACACGTTAGGGTGACATGCATTTTGCTTCACCAATTTCTGACCTGCAATGCTTGCCTTTGCAGATGGAACATGAGGATTTTGTAATGGAAGGGCATGGCAAGACTCCACCTCCTGGTGAAGAAAACAAACAGTGAGTCTCACGTTTATTTAAAAAGGGCCTTACCATAGTAAATGGTGGGAATCACTCTTGTTTAAACGTGCTGGAAGCATTGGTTGTTCTTGGGGTGCTCGCCCTTGGTTTCTTAAATACCCATATTTCATAGTAGCTAGTAACTGAAAAGTCAGTGTGCTGATTTGCCTTAAATTCTGAAACACAAAATTCTGCTTTGTATATTCTGCAGTGGGTTAATCAGAATTTGTAGTTAAAGGATTAATGGCGTTAGGAAGCTAGAGCTGAGAAAATGAATTCACTTTACCAGTGGAAATATGTATATGAAGCTTTACATGTTCCTTGTCTTGTGAAACCACTGAAATGCACCAAAAGAAGCGTTTGCCCATTGTCAACCCTTGGTGTGCATCTGGTAGATTGGTGCTCCCTGAAATGTGAATGTTACTTTAAAATAAATTTCCAGAAAGGAACTGGAATTGTAAATGAAATGTCCTTTACAGGATGGACCATTTAGATGCTGGCCTTTTATAGTTTGAGGAAAGAGGAAATGTAATCAAAAAAGAAATTGACTCATTTCTATTAAGAAAGTGCATGGAGAAAATATGTCTCTAAGTATTTTTGGTGGAAATATAGAAACCTTTCTTTGGTTGCGGGAGGGGAAAGCCCTCTGCTAATGGCACTATAATAATGGATGTCCTACGTATATCTAGATAATTCCTTTGCTCGAGCCAGTGCCAACATTATGGTGATTATCCTGTTCTTGACTTCTCTCTTTATAGAGGTTAGGAAGATCTTGGATCTTTGGCAGAGCCAGACCATAGAAACTTTTTTTAACATACAATTCCAGTGTCACTTCGTCATTTAAAGGAGGAGAATGATCTTACCCACCCCTAAAACACTGCCTTCTAGTTAATGCAGGGAACTGAATTGTTTCATTGGTTCTGGTCTTACGCTTTTAGTAGGCTAGCAACACAGGCTGCTACCTCTGTGGCCGAAGTTGTTTCTTAGATAGATAGCTAAGATGAACTCACGGAGGTTCTAGTACTGAGCAGATGCATTCTTTTCTATAGTGGAAAGGAGCCAAGCTTTTCAAAATAATTGTTGCCATTTCTTTCTGTTCATACTAGTATCAGTAAATTGAAGAAGAGTTTCAAACTTGTGGTGATTGAAACATGCAGAAAATTTTTGAAATGAAGCAGATAATGTAAAAAAGTGGAAGTTAAATTCCTGCTTTAATAAAATTTCTCAGAGACTTAATCGTGAAACTAAGTATGTGATTGCAGAGAATAACATGGAGGGGTATTATATTGGCCTCATTGAAATGGTGTGCTCTCTGCCTTTTGTTGCTGCATTTGTTTACTGTGAATAAAATTTGAGAATTCTTTCCCAGCTGACCTGATTTCTAGCTGCAGCTTTTCAGGTGACTTACAACACTATATTCTACTTTCCCAGAACTATTTTGACTGGAGAGAACATTCAAAACTTGGAGTGGGCAGAGTTCCTCACCAAATTATTTGTATTACTGTCCAGCGGTGTCCAGGGGTCCCAATCAGGATCAAGGACCCTTTGTGTTAGATGTTGTACAAATACAGAGTAAAATGCCAGAACTTACCCTAAAGAACTAAGTCCTAGTTAGGTTACTAATAAAATTTGTACAAGTGTAAAACTACAGTTTTGATACCTCAGCTAAAATACAAGAATAGTCACATTATTCAGCTGTACTATAAACACAATACTTCGTTGAGGACATTGCTTTTTGCTTGATTAGTCATCTGGATTTCTTTTTACCCACAATATAAATTTTTCATCTACCTAAGTGAATATACTATAGGTTACAGTTAATTAAAAAAAAAAAAAAAAAAAAAAAAAAAGTTTGGCTCTTGTTGCTTATGCTTCATTGACCTGGCGACTGGAATTAAAAATTGATGATAGTCGCAAGACATTTTATGGTTCCAATAACTTTTATTCTTATAGTAGTTCAAAAAATGTTGTTCACATCTTCAATGAATATTTTATTCTATAACCACTTCTTTGGAGCTATTAGTATTTGGATGAGGCATAGGTAGACTTTACTGTTGTCCTCTGTGTTAATATCAAATGAAATTGGGGCTAGTTATTGAAGAGTAGTAGATTGCATTTTGCTGTATAAGGGACTCAAATGTGGATGTGTAATAGGTAAATAGGGTTTGTTAGTGGATAAAGGGAGAGTGGAAATAGAAACATGCACTTATTTAGAGACTTATCAATAGGTGTAGTACTTGCATGGTATTGGTTAATGTGTGAAGTTTCCTTCGTTAGAGATTACTGTGTACATAATGGTATACATTAGCAGGCTTTTGTAACTGTCAGTTGGCCTGAAGACTTTATTTCTGTAGTGGGGTTGAATCTCACAGTTTATTTTATCAGGGGATAGAAATACCTTCACTAGAGTGACTTGCGGGAGGGTCTAGTATTAAAAGAACACTGTCAAGATTGTTGAAGCATAGGACTGACCTACCTTGGTCTGTGATTCCATCTGGAAGGGTCCTGATTTCATTAACTGAACCGTCTGTCTCTGTGTCTCTCTCTCAAAAATAAAAATATATTTTTTTTCTAACCAATCTGTGCTGCCTCTGGAAATTTTAGAAAACAAATGGCAGTGCCATGCACAGGTTTTGTTACTGTTAGGAAATAGGCTGTGATAGTACTTGTTGCCGATGTGCTTTTGAAATATCAAACAGGATAAAAAAGACTGAACCCATTATACAGTTACTGCATTAAAGAAAAGCTGTAATGGAAGGTGTATAATAAATAAGTACATTGAAAAGGCTGTTACAATTCTTACAGGGTATGAGGGTATTTGCTTGTTAAACTCTTTGACCTTGGTTATTGAATATAAATAAAATGTGCTTCTCTTAGAAATCTGCCACTAGCAGTTCAGACAATAGATGTGACTGATATTAATTGAAATAAATTTTTAAAGAGAAAGAACTAGGGCTTCTAAAGTCATTGGCTTAAATGAAATATTTGGTTATTGAGCTCAGTATCAGCCTCTATCATTGCAAACTGACCCCTGCAGGTGGTGGTGATCATCTTTACTGCTCATGTATTGACATCCATTGGTAAGAAACTGAGCTCAATTGGTGCGCTCAAGGAATAGGGAAGAGGCTTGTGTTCTTCAATAAATGTTTACTTGTAATTCAAATCTGCTAATCACTTCCCATTGCTATTTCGCATCTCTTTCCTCCCCCCGCACAGTCTGTAGTATCAGGCATTTGCCCTCTCCCTGCTGGTTGGTGGCAGAGCAAAGATTGTCAGCTAGTCTGGGGCCAGGGCTGCCTGTCTGTGGAGAATGCCAGAATTCTCTGCCTCCATTCCTGGGCAGGTTGTAGACCAGGAGTCATCTCTTTTTGTAGTGGAGACTTTTTGGATAGGACTAAAAAAAATCTGAATTTGACTAGGGCTCTCAAGTGATTAAAAAAATGAATCGCGCAATTAAACAATATTAGAATACTATTTATTTAAATATTTTTGGATGTTTTCTACATTTTCAAATATATTGATTTCAGTTACAACACAGAATACAAAGTGTATAGAGCTCCCTTTATATTTTTGATTACAAATATTTGCACTGTAAAAAACAAAAGAAATACTATTTTTCAATTCACCTAATACAAGTACTGTAGTGCAAGCTCTTTATCATGAAAGTTGAACTTACAAATGTAGAATTATGTACAAAAAACCCCTGCATTCAAAAATAAAACAATGTCAAACTTTAGAGCCTACAAGTCCAATCAGTCCTACTTCTTGTTCAGCCAATCACTCAGACAAACAAGTTTGTTTACATTTGCAGAAGATAATGGTGCCCATTTCTTGTTTACAGTGTCACCTGAAAATGAGAACAGGTTTGCATGGCACTGTTGTAGCCAGCATTGCAAGATATTTACATGCCAGATGTGCTAAAGATTCATATGTCCCTTGATGCTTCAATCACCATTCCAGAGGACGTGTCCATGCTGATGACGGGTTCTGCTCAATAACGATCCAAAGCAGTGCAGACCAATCGATGCATGTTCATTTTCATCATCTGAGTCAGATGTCTCCAGCAGAAGGTTGATTTTCTTTTTTGGTGATTTGGGTTCTGTAGTTTCTGCATCTGAGTGTTGCTCTTTTAAGACTTCTGAAAGCATTCTCCACACCTCCTCCCCCTCAGATTTTGGAAGGCACTTCAGATTCTTATATCTTGGGTCAAGTGCTGTAGCTGTCTTCAGAAATTTCACATTAGTATCTTCTTTGCATTTTGTTAAATTTTCAGTTAAAATGTTCTTAAAGTGAACAATGTGCTGGGGCATCATCTGAGACTGCTATAACATGAAATCTATGGCAGAATGCGGATAAAGCAGAGCAGGAGACATACAATTCTCCCCCAAGGAGTTCAGTCACAAATTTAATTAACGCATTATTTTTTTAACAAGCGTCATCAGCATGGAAGCATGTCCTCTGGAACGGTGGCCGAAGCGTGAAGAGGCATATGAATCTTTAGCACATCTGGCATGTAAATATCATGCAACGCCAGCTACGACAGTGCCATGCGAACACCTGTTCTCACTTTCAGGTGACATTGTAAACAAGCGGGCAGCATTATCTCCTGCAAATGTAAAGAAACTTGTTTGAGCGATTGGCTGAACAAGAAGTAGGACTGAGTGGACTTCTAGGCTCTAAAGTTTTACATTGTTTTGTTTTGGAGTGCAGTTATGTAACAAAAATAACTACATTTGTATAAAGTGAGCACTGTACACTTTGTATTCTGTGTTGTAATTGAAATTGATATATTTGAAAATGTAGAAAAACATCCAAAATATTTAAGAAATTTCAATGGGTATTCTATTGTTTAACAGTGAGCAGTCCAGGTCCCCTTGTAGCCTTCCAGACATGGGACCTAACTCCCGTGGCTGGTGCGATGGCTTAGACAGGAAATTGGGCCACAGAGGGCCTCCAGCCCAGGGGGAATGCAAGAGACGGTTTAAGCAGATCCCATACTGGCACCTCAGCCTTCCAAGGGAGCAGCAGCAGCAGTAGCCGCCACCACTGCAGCTATGCACCTTGAGGGTAAAGAGTCCAAAGACCTACAAGTTAGAAAAAGCAGTAGGTGAACCTGAGCCCTCAACTGAGGTTTGTTCATTGAGACATGGAGGACAGCGCAAACCCATCCCAGCCAGTACCAAAAAAAAACCCAACAAACCTTAGTTTTTTCACTCCACATTCAAAAAATATTGGAAGCCAAGAATACAACTCCAGATTGAGATTCTCCCTCTGGACTCTTGTACAATTTCCCTAGACAACTTCCGTGTTGTTTCAGTCCCCAAGTGGACAACAGGATTATGGGTATGACTAGAAATACCATTCTCCCAGCAGACCATGTGACTATAACTAAGAGTTAGTGATCATGTTTATGCAGGTATCAGAGCTCTGAGTTTTTTCTTCCTCTAGTGCGATGTTGAGATAACAGGCACATGGATCTTCAGTTGACTATTAGCCAGATAAAGATTTGTTGAACTCCTTGCCCATCATGGAGTTAGCAACCTTTTTAGGTGGGTGATGCTTTTGATTATGTTAGTCTGACTCCATGCATAGCACCTATCTATTACAGCTTGTTGAACCTTCTGCATTTGTAGTTAGCTGATCCCTTTTCTAAGACTTCAAAAGGAAGGGCAGTTAGTGAAGGGAAGTTATTCAGAGAAGGACTAGTACAGATTTTCAGGTCGTTTGCAAAGATCTGTCCACAGGTTTCATGCATGATGGGTCATGTAGAAATATACAGTGACATTAGTAAGAAAACGCTGGGATCAGGTCAGAGAGGCCCTCCCTAGGGGCCTTCAGCGCTGCTGCAGCCTCAGCACAGCACTCTCCCACACAGGGGAAATCCTCAGAGTCCTCTTCTAAACATCCTAAGAGGAGGAGTCCTAATTCCCCTCTCAAGGAGTCATCCTCAAAAATATCTTGTTCACCAACCAGATTGACAGCTTTAGAGATGACATCCTCAAGGCTCGGTACTGTGAAGGCAACAGGCTCCTCCAGTACCAGTGTAGTGGGAAAGCCCTGCAGGTCTAATTCCAGTCATGGTGCTGGAAAGACCCCAGTACTGTAAGAACATAAGAACGGCCATACTGGGTCAGACCAAAGGTCCATCAAGCCCAGTATCCTGTCCTCTGACAGTGGCCAATGGCAGGTGCCCCAAAGGGAATGAACAGACAGTTGTCAAATGATCCATGCCCTGTCACCCAATCCCAGCTTCCGGCAAACAGAGGCTAGGGACACCATTCCTGCCCATCCTGGCTAATAGCCATTGATGGACCTATTTTCCATGAATCTATCTAGCTCTCTTTTGAACCCTGTTATAGTATTGGCCTTCACAACACCCTCTGTCAAGGAGTTCCATAGGTTGACAGTGCGTTGCATGAAAAAATACTTTCTTGTGTTTGTTTTAAACTTGCTACCTATTAATTTCATTTGGTGGTCCCTTGTTCTTGTATTATGAGGAGGAGTAAATAACACTTCCTTATTTACTTTCTCTTTACCACTCATGATTTTATAGATCTCTATCATATCCCCCCCTTAGTCGCCTCTTTTCCAAGCTGAAAAGTCCCAGTCTTATTAATCTTTATACGGAAGCCGTTCTGTACCCCTAATCATTTTTGTTGCCCTTTTCTGAACCTTTTCCAATTCCAATATACCTTTTTTGAGATGGGGTGACCACATCTGCACGCAGTATTCAAGGTGTGGGCGTACCATGGATTTATATAAAGGCAATATGATATTTACTTGGAGAATGCCAGAGCAAACAGAGTTTCGGTACTGTTGGACTTAACTTCTCTCCTGATACCCTACTGAGTTCTTCGGTACTATGTAAGCCTCCAGCCGCATTGGTGCCATCTGTGAAGCATGCTAAGTAATTGGTACTGTTCAGCAAGGACAGGCGTAGTCCAACAGTACCCCTCAGTGTTGCAACATTTCTTTGTGTCGCAACAATACTTGATACCGCAACATCATTCGATGCTGCAAGATTTTAGATACACAAAGGATTTATCAGTGACTGCTGAACCAGAGTCCACATTGCTGGTGGGTACCGAGCCCCTTTCATTACTGAGAGCCACTTGATCTTTGGAGCTCTATACATTCCTTGTACCATCACCTCCCTTTTTGATTTGCACTCCACCAATAGAAGAAGAGGAGGATGATAATGAAGATTTCCCTTCAGATTTCTGTTCGGGATTCCTCCTCGTATTCATATATGAACCCCCTTTCTCGGAGGGGTAAGGTTGATACTCAAGGATCTCACCACTCCTGGTGGGAGCAGCCCTGAATGCCACCTGCTCCCCCGTATGGTCCTCAGTGGCCATATTGGGATCTCTAGGCAGCTTATCACAGACACTTTTCCAGCGCCCCAGCCCTCTCCCATTGGGATAACAGGGAGACTCAACTCTTCTCCCCAACAACAGGAGGAAACATTTGAAGCCCAAGAAACTATTGAGGATGAAGCTGTAATGTCTCCTCCTCCATCTGTGGCCAATGACTTTTGGTAGTTCCAGGATATCGTTAGATGGGTAGCAGAATCCCAACAGTTACTTCTTGAAGAGGTCAGAGAATCCCAACGCAAGCTGTTGGATATTCTGCAATCTGAGAGACCATCCAGAATTGCTCTCCTGCATCCTGCAGAATCCATTTGGCAGTCTCTGGCTACCGTAATGCCCACGTGTAAGAGGGTTGATTTGAAAAAAAAAATTACATGCCCACTAAGGACTCAAAGTTCTTATTCTCCCTCCCTCCACCTAACTCTCTGGTTCTTGATATGGTTAATGAATGGGGTAAGCAACAGCGTTATGTCACCCTATATGACAGAGACCAGAAGTGCCAGGACCTGCTGGGGAGAAAATCCTATTAATCTAATCAGCAACCCTACAATTCCATATTGCGAATTACTAGGTGCTGATGGCAAAGTAAAACTACATGAACTATACAAAGTTGGATTGTTTATTGAATGGCTTCTGCTGGACCAAAGGGAACAATTTCAGGCCACTATAGCTGAGGGACAATTACTAGCCAGAACATCTCTTCAGGCAGCTCTGGATACTGCAAATACCAAGGCCCGCTCCATCTCTACGACAGTGGCGATGCACAGGGGTTTTTGGTTATAGCTACATGACTTCTCCAGAGAAGTCCAGAATATGATAGAGGAACTTCTGTTTGATGGACTGAAGCTGTTTGTAGACAAATGCCAAAGAGTCATTGCATACCCTTAAGGATTCCAGGGCCACGTTACACTTGTTAGGTACCTGGCTCCTGCAAACAAAAGGAAGTTTAATAGATCACAAATGGCTCACAGATCCTGTCTGATGCAATTCTCTGGATTTCAGAGACCAACGGAATCTTCCAGAGAGAGAGAGAGAAGTTCCAGAGAAAGCTACCTTTCTAACCCACTTGAGGCATCTACACAGCAGCCTTCCTCATCAAAGCCTCAGTTCTTCTTCGAGTGCTTGCTCATGTTGATTCCATTCTAGGTGTGTGTGCGCCCACGTGCACAGTCATTGGAGCGTTAGCGGTATCCGTAGGGTCGGCTGTAGCACCCCCTTGAGTGCCACGCTCATGCGTTGGTAAATTAGATGCTGCTGATCTTACGCCCTCTCAGTTCCTTCTTACTGCCCGTGACGGTTGGTCGAAGCACCTTGTCTTGCATTGCAAGAGTGTTAGCGGTTCTTACAGTCCATTGTCCTGCCTTCTTGATTGTTAATTGATAGGTACTTAGTTAGACCTTTCAGTTAAGTGTTAGAGTAGTAGTTTAGGAGTTAGAGTCCCGGCTGAGACTTCACCTCAGAGCGAGGCATGCCCCGTTCCCCAGGCTTTAAGCCATGTTCATTGTGCAGTGGGCCGATGCCCATTCATGACCCCCACGAAAGCTGTTTAAAGTGTTTGGGGGAGTCCCACAGAAAGGATAAGTGCAGAATCTTGAAAAACTTTCACCCTCGAACTCAGAAGGAGCGGGATATCTGTTTGAGGGCACTCCTCATGGAGGCTGCGCTTCTTTGTCCTACCTCGGAGCCCTCTCGATCGGACTCCATGCTCGGCACCTCAATGCACAGCGCACCACCAGCACTGGAATCCACCCGGCACCATTCCCCCTCCCCGGTGCCTAAGAAAGGTTGAAGTCGATGGGCCCACTGGCACCGCAGAAGTAAGGGGCTTCGGGCAAAGGACTTGTGTCAGGCCACGTGCCGGCTCCGGAGCTGCTCGGCGGTACGCCTGCAGTCGGACCCCCCAGCCCAGCCTGGGACCCGCCCCGACTCCTGGAAGCAGCAAGGGGTCCCGGCACCTAGTAGGGTCATCTGTGCCCGAAGCGGGCCTGGCAGCCAAAGAGCAAGTAGGCCGACTGGTACCGCACATGCCAAGCCAGGTGATGGACCCAGCCAAGGCCCTGGCATCTATGGGCAAGCCTGTTATGGGACTGCCCCCTAAAGTAGTGGAGTATACTCAATCCCTGGACTGCAGGCGTTGGTCCCCATCACCGCGATCTCGGACCCCACCACCGCAGCCTCGGTCCTGGTTTCAAGACACAGGTCCCTGTCGTCAAATCTCCGCCCAGAAAGCACGGGACACCTGAGTCACGACGCCGATCCCTGTACCCATGGTACAGTTGGCCCTCTCGCCGGAGTTCGCCACGGCGCAGTTCACCATCACATAGGCAATCTCCCAGGCATTGATCCCCATGATGAGGGATCGTTCCCGGGTGTGGCACCAGTCTCCGGCTCCCTGGTACCACTCTTCGGGCTGGCACCGGTCCTTGCCCTCTCCTCCCAAGTCGCTGATGAGGATCAGTTGGCAGACTCAGGCATCTACGGTTCCACCCTGATCACCGGAAGGGCAATGGTGTGAGCCTAAAGGGGAGTTCAGCCCCTCACCTATAAAAGGCGAATCGCCACTGGCCTGCGAGACCGGCGTGGCTCCTGCAGTGGTGCCGTGGAGGCAGGGGCAATGGCCCACTCAGTGGCAGTACTGGAGCCCGTGGGGTGTACCTGTTATGCTGGTCCTGTACTCCCACCATTCCTCCACGGCTGCATCGTTCAAGCTGCCCCCAGCACAGCTGGCACCCGAGTTGGAGTGGCCCCAACGCCCAAGGAGCTGTCCCTGGACGAGGAAGGGGAAGCCGCCCCTCCCCCTTCTGGGTAGTCATCTTTGTCATCTTCAGATGAAGTGGTGGCCGGCCCCTCACAAATGATCAGCCCCCACCTCCCCATGACTTCAAGGAGCACCAGGCCCTGCTCAAGAGGGTGGCTGCCAACCTGAACTTGGAGGTCGAGGAGCTAGCGGAGGAGTCCGATGACCTCTTTAATATCATACCCTCCCCCACCCTGGCCTGGGTCAGGTTGCTTGTCCACCTAGGGGTCCTCAAAATTGCCAAGTCTGCAATGCAAGACTTCCATTCCTCTTCCATTCCTCCTACCTTCAACATTGGCACTAGCCTTCTACGTTGAAAGGACCAAACCATTCTGCAAGTCAATGCAATTGTTCATCATGATGGCTGACAGTATGAAAGATCGTCCAGTGTCCACTCAAAGAATTTCTTCTTGGATCACTGCCTGCATTCGCTGCTGCTACGATCAGGCAAAGCTGCCCCCTCCAGCAATCGTAACCGCCCATGCAACCAGGGCGCAAGCCTCTTCGGCAGCTTTCCTAGTCCATGTACCTATCCAGGAACATCTGTACAGCAGCCACCTGGTTGCCCGCCCATATGTTTACATCCCATTGTGCACCTACCCAGCAGGCCCTGGTTGATCCTGGCTTCGGTAGAGAAGCTAGGCTATGAACTCCGAGCCCACCTCCGAGGATGCTGCTTGTGAGTCACCTAGAATGGAATCGACATGAGCAAGCACCCGAAGAAGAAAAAACGGTTACCCAACTTTTCGTAACTGTTGTTCTTCAAGATGTGTTGCTTATTTCCATTCCATTACCCGCCCTCCTACCCTTCTGTCAGAGTTGCTGGCAAGAATGAACTGAGAGGGCGTAGGGTTGGCAGCGCCTAATATAGCAGTGCGTGAGCACGGCACTCAAGGGGGGTGCTACAGCCGACCCTGCGGATACTGCTAAGGCAAAAATCTCTGACTGTGCACGTGGTAGCGCTCATACCTAGAATGGAATAGACATGAGCAACACATCTTAAAGAACAAGAGTTACAAAAACGTAGGTAACTTTTTTTTTTTATGGGATGGCCAAGAGTTCGAACACCCCACTTCCGTTAGCTTGCCAGCTCCAATATTTTGCCCACCTCCTCCCATTTGGAGACCGACTCAGCCATTTCCAACAAGCATGGCAGGTATCACTTCAGACAAATGGGAGATGGAAGTAATATCATTGGGCTATACCATTCATTTTACCTGCCTGCTGCCTCCTCATTTCCCTTCCCCATGTCCCTTCAGGGACCACTCTCATTCCTGCTAAGACAGGAAATAAACTCCCTTCTTCGTGTAGAAGCAATAGAACTGGTCCCTGCTCAGCGCCAGGGGAGAGGCTTCTATTCGAGGTATTTCCTTGTACCAAAGAAAAATAGAGGATGGAGACCAATCTTAGATCTAAGACTCCTAAACAAATGTGTGAAGCTTCAAAAGTTCAGAATTGGGACTCTTGCAGCTATAATTCCTTCTCTGAGTTCAGGGGATAGGTTTTCGGCCTTGACCTTCAGGAAACGTACTTCCATATAGCGATACAACTGTCTCGTAGAACAGTGCTTCTCAAGCTATCTGATGTGGGGGACCGGCAATTTTTTCCCCCAGTGTGCCAGGGACCGGTGCCATATTATTATCCTATTCGACGCTCTTATGAGGAAACTCGCCGTGGACTGGCAGCCGATGGCTCGCGGACTGGCACCGGTCCTCGGACCACCACTTTGAGAAGCACTGTCGTAGAAAGGTTTCAGAGTAGCAGCCGTGTTAATCTGTATCCTCAAAAAGAACAGGAGACTTATGGCACCCTAGAGACTAACAAATTTATTTGAGCATAAGCTTTTGTGGGCTATAGCCCACTTCCTCGGATGCATAGCATGGAACATATAGTAAGGAGCACACACACACACCCACCCGCCCACCATGAAAAGGTGGGAGTTGCCCTACCAACTCTAAGAGGCTAATTAATTAAGAGAAAAAACTTTTGTAGTGATAATCAAGATAGCCCATTTCAGACAGTTTGACATGAAGGTGTGAGGATACTTAACATGGGGAAATAGAGTCAATGTGTGTAATGGCTCAGCCATTCCCAGTCTCTATTCAAGCTTAAATTGATGATACCTAGTTTGCATGTTAATTCAAGTTCAGCAGTTTCTCATTGGAGTCTGTTTTTGAAGCTTTTCTGTTGCAAAATTGCCACCTTTAAGTCTGTTACTGAGTGACCAGAGAGGTTGAAGTGTTCTCCTACTGTTTTTTGAATGTTATGATTCCTGATGTCAGATTTGTGTCCATAGTAGAGACTGTCCAGTTTGGCCAATGTACGTGGCAGAGGGGCATTGCTGGCACATGATGGCATATATCACATTGGTAGATGTGCAGGTGAACGAGCCCCTGATGGCGTGGCTGATGTGATTAGGTCCTATGATGGTGTCACTTGAATAGCTATGTGGACAGAGTTGGTATCGGGCTTTGTTGCAAGGATAGGTTCCTGAGTTCTGTGGTGTGTGGTTGCTGGTGAGAATTTGCTTCAGCTTGGGGGGTTGTCTGTAAGCAAGGACAGGTCTGTCTCCCAAGATCTGTGAGAGTGAGGGATCATCTTTCAGGATAGGTTGTAGATCTTTGATGATGCGCTGGAGAGGTTTTAGTTGGGGGCTGAAGGTGACGGCTAGTGGCGTTCTGTTATTTTCTTTGTTGGGCCTGTCCTGTAGTAGGTGAGTTCTGGGTACACTTCTGGCTCTGTCAATCTGTTTTTTCACTTCAGCAGGTGGGTATTGTAGTTTTAAGAATGCTTGATAGAGATCTTGTAGGTGCTTGTCTCTGTCTGAGGGATTGGAGGAAATGCAGTTATATCTTAGGGCTTGGCTGTAGACAATGGATCGTGTGGTGTGTCCTGGATGGAAGCTGGAGGCATGTAGGTAAGTATAGCGGTCAGTAGGTTTCCGGTATAGGGTGGTATTTATGTGACCATCGCTGATTAGCACAGTGGTGTCCAGGAAATGGACCGCTTGTGTGGATTGGTCTAGGCTGAGGTTGATGGTGGGATGGAAATTGTTGAAATCATGGTGGAATTCCTCAAGGTCTTCTTTTCCATGGGTCCAGATGATGAAGATGTCATCAATGTAGCACAAGTAGAGTAGGGGCGTTAGGGGACGAGAGCTGAGGAAGCGTTGTTCTAAGTCAGCCATAAAAACGTTGGCATACTGTGGGGCCATGTTGGTACCCATAGCAGTGCCGCTGACTTGAAGGTATATATTGTCCCCAAATGTGAAATAGTTGTGGGTGAGGACAAAGTCACAAAGTTCAGCCACCAGGTTTGCTGTGACATTATTGAGGATACTGTTCCTGATAGCTTGTACATCTTTGTGTGGAATGTTGGTGTAGACGGCTTCTACATCCATAGTGGCCAGGATGGTGTTTTCTGGAAGATCACCGATGGATTGTAAAAGGTTTCTGTATTTTGTAGTAGGCCATTATTTTCAGTATCAGGTGCTTCCATTTAGTCTCTCCTTGGTGCTGAGAGTGTTTTAAAAGGTTTTAACAGTGGTGGCTATTTTCCTGTATTGTCAGGTGATCACCGTTTTCCCATATCTCAATGACTGGCTGCTCAAGGGTCAGTTGTACCAAGAGGTGTCATCCGTCACAGAAAAAGCGTTTTCCCTGTTTTTATACTTTGGTTCTGCAGTTGAATGTTGAAAAACCCACACCAACTCCCATTCAGAACATACCATTTATAGGAGCATCCCTAGATTCTTTAGCAGCCAGGACCTTCCTTCCCATGTTTGTGACATTATCGTTAGAGCCCTGCAAATCCACTTTATATACGCAGACTATTTTTGCGAATCGGATGCGGATACAAATTTTGTATCCGTGCTGGGCTCTAATTATCATACCTTGTCAGAACTGTTCAAGGGAGCTGACTTCAGTCAGAAACTATCTTCAGCTCCTTGGTCAGGTGGCAGCTTGCACCTTTGTGACAGAACATGCAAGGTTACGGCTTCACTGTTTTCCAGTAGTGGCTCAGATCAGTTTACTCGCCAAACAAATGAACACCTTGACAAGCAGGTCTTAGTTCCCCATCCGGTGAAGCATTCCCTAGACTGGTGGAAGGTTCATCACAATGTAGGGATAGGAGTTCCTTTTCTTCAACTGATGCCAACGATGCAGGGATAGTTAAGTCCAAAGCAGACTTTGAAGAGCTACAAAGGGATCTCACAAAACCGGGTGACTGGGCAACAAAATGGCAGAGAAAATACAATGTTGATAAATGCAAAGTAGTGCACATTGGAAAACATAAGCCCAACTATATATATAAAATGATGGGGTCTAAATTGGCTGTTACCACTCAAGAAAGAAATCTTGGAGTCATTGTGGATAGTTCTCTGAAAACATCCACTCAATGTACAGCAGCCGTCAAAAAAGCAAACAGAATGTTGGGAATCATTAAGAAAGGGATAGATAATAAGACAGAAAATAATATATCGCCTCTATATAAATCCGTGCTATGCCCACATCTTGAATATTGTGTGCAGATGTGGTTGCCCCATCTCAAAAAAGATATATTGGAATTGGAAAAGGTTCAGAAAAGGGCAACAAAAATTATTCGGGGTATAGAACCTTTTCCGTATGAGGAGAGATTAATAAGATGGGGACTTTTCAGCTTGGAAAAGAGATGACTAAAGGGGAATATGACAGAGGTCTGTAAAATCATGACTGGTGTGGAGAAAGTAAATAAAGAAATGTTATTTACTCCTCATAACACAAGAACAAGGGGCCACCAAATGGAATTAATAGGCAGCAGGTTTAAAACAGACAAAAGAGTATTTCTTCACACAACGCCCAGTCAATCTGTGGAACTCTTTGCCAGAGGATGTTGTGAAGGCTAAGACTATAATGGGGCTCAAAAAAGAACTAGATAAATTCATTGAGGATAGGTCCATCCATGTTTTTTAGCCAAGATGAGTAGGGATGATGTCCCTAGACTCTCTTTGCTAGAAGCTGGGAATGGGCAACAGGGGATGGATGGATCACTTGATGATTACCTGTTCTATTCATTCCCTCTGGGACACCTAGCATTGGCCACTGTTGGAAGACAGGATACTGGGCTAGATGGACCTTTGGTCTGACCCAGTATGACCGTTCTTATGTTCCTGTTTTTTGGCCTCCTCCCCTCAGAGCCCAGCAGGGGGGCAGAAACTTGCACCCTCCCCCCCTCACAGCCCAGCTGTGGAGTGTTCCCCAGCCCAGACACTCACATCCCTTCGTCCCCAAAGCCCAGTCGCCAGCCCCCTGCCAGTTCAGACACTCACACCCCCTCCACTCCCAGAGCCGAATCGTGGCCTCCCGCCAGCCCAGACACTCACATCTCTTCCTTCCCCAGCGTCCAGCTGTGGCCCCCTGCCATCCCAGACACTCTACACCCCCTCCTCCCCAGAGCCCAGCTGCAGGATGCCCCCCCAACCCAGAAACCCACTCTCCCTATCCCTAGAGCCCAGCTGCGCTCACCACCCCAGCCCAGACACTCGCATCCTCTCCTCCCAGAGTCCATGGATCCAGAGGAAGAAACAGCCTGATGCTGGGTCCCAGGCTTCTCCAGCTCAGGATAGGAGACCGTTCAAAATATAACAAGAAAAGGGCTAGATTGTTTAGGAATTTGGAGGGGTGGGCGGTTTACTAATAAGTTAGAGTAGGGTGTATATGTTAATAGAAAAAAAGCTTTATTCAAAGTTGGAGGAGTGTCTGTGTCTTGTGTCCCACGTTTCTCTCCAGTCCTCATCTGCTTACTTGCTGCGTAGTTCTTAGGCTGAAAAATAGCTGTCTGGAACTCTTGATATGTAGGGGCTCAGTTTTGAAGTGGTAAAGGTGTGTCTTTTAGTGCTGCTGGTTAGGTGACCAG
>NW_020664598.1:1850106-1866934 GCF_002925995.2 Terrapene triunguis | reverse complement strand
GAATGTGTATGTGTGAGGGGGAGCAGACAGCAACTGCTGGGGCCCTGTGCCCCAAAGTCCAGTATAGAAGACTGAATATTGTTGGACACTTACTTTTTGCATTTCATGTCTTTTCATCTGTGGAGGCTTAATGTTACATTAACACGATTAGCTGGTTTAATTTGTAGCTAGTGCAAAGAAAATAATAATCCAGATATGTCTTTATTTAGTTCTATCCCCTGATCTACTGGATAAAATCTTGTTTCTGTGTACTACTCTCGCATGATAAATAGATGAGAAGTAATGCAGATGCAAAGTATGCTACAGCAGCATTACACTATTGGGGGAAAGCAGTGCAGTGCGAAGTAGTCTTTTAGGTGCAAAAAAGGCTGCTTTCTCTTTAAGATTGTAGCATTCCACCCTCCTTTTCCTGATTGACAGCCTGCCCCGAGTCACGTGACTTGCCTCTATTTGAAGGTCACAAAAAGCTGCTTCCTTTAGAGAGACAGAGGGGGAGAGAGAGCGCAAGAGGGAGAGAGTGAGTTCAAGCCAAAATGGCCGACAGAGTCTCTGCTGGTTTCTGAACATTTAAAATTGAAAAAACAAATACAGAAATCATTTTTGGATCTCTTTTCATTTCCATTTCTACCTTGTATGCCTCAACTCGCTGGATTTAAGCACTGCTGCACTTTATGAGGTTAGTGGTATATTTCAGCTATTTTTTTAACCTGCTGATAGGTTGTATGTGGATCTTGTCTGACCGTTTCATCTGTGGTGTTGCACGGAGATGTTTGTCTGGCATAAACATTTGCTTCAGACGATTGTGAATCAGTGTGATCTTACATCTAATGCACTTTGACAAGATTTTACGATTTGAAAAGCTGTGGCAGAAGTGTTTTGAAAAAATTTGAAAGGGTTTGATTGCAATTTAAATACATTTATATGCAAATTACATAATGTTTCTGTTTTCCAAATAAGCGAGAGTGCCAGGGATTATTGAAAATCCTGCGTTATTTAAACAGAGGCTTCTCCCCCCCCCCCCCCCGCGATTTTCTCCCCCAAGAACCTGAAGCTCTTAAATCTGCTGCAAAAATTTGCATAAATATAAATGGGTTTGCATTCTTTCTGCTGCTAGGGCCGACAAGGGGAGTAGGGGGACTGGGATGAGTGCTTTTACTAGGCCATACTTGCCACAAAGATTTAAAAACTAAAATGATGCATCAATATGTTTTAAATGTTGGGTTTGGGGAGTGAGTACTTGGGAGGTTTAGGATTTGAAGGATTCCTCTGCTTGAAAGCCTCATGTGCATCAGTGCTCACCCTCTTGCATGGCTTGCACTCCTCTCTTTTTCTCTCTGTCTTGTGCCGCCCTCCCCCCCATGCATTTTTATTTTGGTCGCAGTTGGGACCAAATGGTACTGCCCCATAAACATGGCATTTAGAGTCAAACCAGTTGGTCATGCTAGCTTAGTGTCAGTTTAGAAGTAGTCTTCCCTACCCCCCTGCTCCCCGAGGGAACTCCCCTTTATTGCACATAACAAGTTTTAGTCCAAAAAAAATTGTACCAAACCTTTTTTAAGGTATTTACACATTTGAGATATGGGACTATAGCTTTTTTTTTTTTTTTGGCAGGATGTTTGTTTCATATCCAGTAGGAAGTGATCATTCACATACATAGTAAGACATGCAGTTCGAGAGCTGTCATCTTCTAAATCTTCAAATTTTGCATTGTTGAAAATGCTAATTGATTTTTACATCTCCCTCCAGAGCCAAGCAGAAGAGTACAGGGAAATAACTGTAAATCTTGCTTTCTGGGAACAGCCCCCTCCCCCTGCATTGTAAGAGTGTGATGTAATGCTCCTTTCCGTGGAGTGGAAGAAATAAGACAAAGTAGTTTTTGCTGTGGTTGTGTACATTCTCCCCCCTGCTCCCTTCTTTCTGAGAGGCCTTGTACTCTGTGTGAAATATTTTTGTAGTCCACTAGTTAGGCAGCAGATTACTGTAGGGACAATCACATCCAGTTAATCTGAATCCATTTTCAGACTCTAATTTAAAAAAAAAAATTCTAATTATATTCAACAAGTCAAGGATGAAAATCTCCTCTAATAGGGGATCACTGTGTATATCTTTTCTGAGCCCACATCTGCATGGTCAGAGCACAAACTGAATAGGCAAACCTGAATGTATTTGACAGAAAAACATCTTCATTTTTTCTGGTTTCATTCCAGTACATTATCACATGAGAATCTCTCCTGGGATAGGAGACAGTTCAAAATATAACAAGAAAAGAGCTATAATGTCTAGGAATTTGGAGGGGTGGGCTCTTTAGTAATAAGTTAGAGTAGGGTATGTATGTTCATTAGGAAAGTAAGCTTTATTCTAAGTTGGAGGAGTGTGTCTGTGTTGCTAAAAATTGTTTTACTTGTGGGGTTCATTAGGAGATGGGTGCTGTTGGATGACCTAGTTCAGTAACAAAGTAACCCTAAGTGGAAGAGAATGTTAATGAACCAAAGGTGGATTCCATCTTCTGCTGTGCGCGTGTGTGTAAGAGTCTCCTCTAACTGTGACCTGATGCTAAAAGATAGGAAAATATGGACTTAAATCTGTTTTTGTAAGCACAGTCTTGTGGGCTAATGAAGATATTACTGTAATCAAAATCCAATTAATACACCTGTTGATTAGGCCAATTCAACTACTCTTGAGTGAAATATATAAAAAAAATTGTGAAAATGTAATGATACTTGTTAAGTAAAAAATACCAACTTGAGTATTTCATATGGTATTTGCTGTGGTCAGTGGATGATTGGCCTTGGGAGGAAGGAAAAACATGGACTTGGTTCTGGTTTGCTAATGGCACTGGAGTTGGCCTTGTTTTTGCTGCATATTTTAATTTCACTTTGTGCGTTATGCCATTTGATAATGTGTAATATATACATGTTACCATGAGAATCAGCTCTAATTCAGCATGATAGTACATTGGTTGAAAAACAGCAGGCTGTTTTCCAGTCTTGACTGCTCTTCAAGACTACATACAGTAGATTGGCCTGGATAAGACAAACAGGAGCAAAATTTGGAAGTAGCAGTGACTACAGAACATAGTATGTGAACTCATGCCTAGGTGTACGTCCTTGAGGAAGTACACTGTGAATAAGGGCTTTAAAGGGGATTTTCTTTTTCCTCTGGACAAACATGAAAGGATGGTAATGTAAACCTTTTAAGTGTTTTGACCCAACAGGACCTAGAATAGGATATACAGGTTACTTTGCAAGCTGCAAAATCCCAACCACCATGTTGAAGTCTTACTTCCAGAAGAGAGAGGAAACATATCAAACTTCTACTGGTGGGGGCGGCGGAATTGACCTGGACAGTTCTCCATATTGTTAGTGTTCAAATATGCTTTTGCAATACAAAAGGAAAATTTAAAATTATTTAAAATCAATCTGAGGGAGTCCCCTCAGGAGGCATACATGCAAGGTTTCAGCCACAAGCTTGTGTACTGAGTAGTAGCATTTTTTTGGAGGGGGGGGAGGGGAAAGTAAAAAAAAAAAAAAAAAGACGTTGAACTTTTTCAAAGTGGTGGCAGTGTCTACAAAACCTTTTCTCTGTTGGTCATTTATTGATATTCCCTTTTTAATTATTGCAGATATCTGCAGCAATCGGAAAGTCCCTTCCCAAGACAGACTCCCAACTTTAATAATTTAATGATTTTTTGGGCGAGGGGGCAGGGTGATGGAGAGAAGATCAGGTTTCAATGAATTTGGACAGTGGCACTAGTGGTTTTGAACATAGCAAAAATAAATAAATTAAAAACCATTTGGTAGGCCTCTTCTGCTGGCAACTTTTTCTTGCTTTACTACTGTAAAGGATTTCCAAGACTGTGCAACTTAATTGAGGAAAGGAAGTGTGCTGCTTCCAAAAGAGTCAGTTCAAGTTGGCAGGAATCTGTTGCCCATCCTTAATGTCTTCAACTTAGTGAAGCTTCAAAGAGATACTTGCAAGTGGCTGGCTGAGACACATCTTCATTCAAAACTCTATTAGTGGATTATGCATGGGTGTTTGAATCTTAGCCTGCCTAGAAGTTTGTAAGTTTAGTGTGTATTCTGAAAGACTAAGGGCCAGATTTTTCCCAATGGGAGTTAGGCAACTAGGTGCTCTTAAATATCTCAAGCGCCTAGGTGCCTAATTCCCATTGGGAAAAATCCAGCCCTTAGTCTTTAAGGGTATCGACACTGCTATTAAAAACCTGCTGGTGGCCCATGCTGGCTGACTCGGGCTCTGGGGCTGTTTAATTGTGATGTAGATGTTTGGGCTCTGGGACACTGCAAGTGGGGAGGGTCCCAGAGCTTGGGCTCCAGCCTGAGCCCAAATGTCTACACCACAGTTAAATAGTCCCATAGCTCAGGTCCTTGGTACTGGCCAGCTGCAGTTTTTTAATTGCAGTGTAGATATGCCCAAAGAGAGAGACAAACCTTATGGACCAGTTGCCAGCAGAAGAGGACTTTTTTAAAGCACCTAGGTGCCTAATTCTCATCAATTTAAATGAGAGTTAGATGCTTAGGTGCTTTTGAAAATCCTACTAAGCACCTACTTGCATTTTTAAGTGCTTACATATATTTGAAAATCTGGCCTTAGCTGCTGAATTCTAGTTTAATAGGTAGACGTTAACGTGTGAGGTGAATATCCAGATTTACTGATTTGAAAGGTTAAAAAAAAAAAGTTGAGTATTTACTTCATGGAACAATAAATATTGATCATCACTGAAGCATGAAGTCAGTGTTTTATTACATATACTATATCCTGAATATTTTAATCAGAACTATGTGCAAGTCTCTTCATGACCATGAAATTCTTAAAGGTAATAGATTTTTAAAAAATAGCATTTTAAATAGGAATGGAGTTAGATGTCCGGGAAAAAAATTGACTTCCGAGCCAATTGGAATACAGTTAGTTTGATGGGTTAATTTTGTTCTAAATCTCAGTGTTGTTGATCTTTTGAAGTAATAGGACATTAAGAACTTGATTTATCGCATGCCTTTTTTGAAAATTATGAGCTAAGATGTTCTTGTATGATATGTAATAAATCCAACATTACATATTTCCTTATTTTTTTTTCTTTGGGGTACTACTGTTGTTGATTATTATTATTAATGATTATTATATATTCTTGATCTGAAGTCAGGTGTCTAAATTGCACTTAAGACTAACTGGTTCCCTTTTTGGCAGTTCAAAGACAGAGGCCAAGGACTGAATGGTCTTGGAGACAAAACTTTCCTGCCATTCATAGTCATGATGGTGCCAGAATAATGTTTGAGACATTTTGGGAGGCATTGAATGACTCTTACACAAACAAAACTAGTTTCCTATTCTGTGGGCAGAGAACTTAAGGCCCAGGTGTGAACTGGAAGAGCTGGGTTCTAGTTCTGCCTCTACCACAAATTCTGTGTGCTTTTGAGCAAGTTAACTTTATGTGCCTTGGTTTCCCCATCTGCAGAATTAGAAGAAGTACATTATTTATAAAGTGCTTTGAGAACCTAGGTTGGAAAATGCCATAAGTACAAAGCACTTATAGTAGTTAAAATGGTAATATTAAATTGGGGGTAGATTCCAGAAGCTGAATTTGAGTTTTCAGTGCACTATGGTCATTAGAAGACAGTGCAGTGTTAGGCTGCAAATACATAGTTACATGCCAATAGGGAGGTAGTTCTCTTTTCTAGATGGTGTTTGTGAGTCTGCCTTTTGAATACTGTAAAGTTCAGGCTATTTGAATAACAGAAACGTGATGATGAACTGGAGGGAGTTCAGAGAAGAGTAACAAAAATATAGAAGAGACTGATCTATCTAGATTTAAAAGAGATAAAATATATATAGCGAGGCTATAAAAAGATGATATAATTAAACCTTCAAGTAGTGAAGGGTATAAACCAGTGGTTCTCAAACTGGGTGTCAGGACCCCTCAGGGGCTCGCGAGGCTATTTCGCGGGGGCGAGGGGTGTCATGAGCTGTCAGCCTCCACCCCAAACCCTGCTTTGCCTCCAGCATTTATAACAGTGTTAAATATATAAAAAAATGTTTTTAATTTATAAGGGGGGTTGCACTCAGAGGTTTGCTATGTGAAAGGGGTCACCAGTACAAAAGTTTGAGAACCACTGGTATAAACTCAAAGGGAGGAATGAATTGTTTAGCCAAAGTAAAAATATCAGGAAACAATTTGTAACCGTGTTATAGCTGATGACAAGGCTGTATACTCTCTAGTTAGGCTATTAATCTATTCCCATAATAACCCACTATTTTCACATGTTTGTAATTTAGCAAAGCATTTATGTCTTATTACAACAATCTGTTACCCACTAACCCCCCTTTTTGTTCTATGACTACTGGGTTGTTAAGGGGACCTTCACCTTGAATGGTCCCTCAGAATATGTGCTAACTCCTTATGCTATAAACTATCTGTTTGACCTTGTATTTAGCTGTGACACTCTGATTACCTTTCTCAGACCTGTGGAAGAGCTCTATGTAGTCCAATAAAAGATATTACCTCACCCACCTTGTCTCTGTAATAGCTTAGAATGCAAATTTTGATATGATATTGTCAGTGCCTTGACTCTATGAAATAAAGTCAGAGTGAAATCCCTTTGTGTGTTTGAATTATGAAGAGAGGAAAGAAAACCTTTCTCCATTTGTCTTTAGTTGAAATACAATTAGAACCTTTCTTTAGGTACTGCTACAGGAAGAACGTTTGAAACTGGAAACGTGATATAGACTTGGTTCTCAAAGAAGAGTAGTACCTTTACATGTTGTGGGTGGGTTGGGAAGCAGGAAGGGGATAAAAATAAAATTGATGGAAAAATCATTTCATAAGATGTTTAGTAGCATCTCATAAGATTTTATTAGCAGAGTTTAGTAAGGCACCACCTCTTTGTAATGTCACAGTAGCCTTTGGCACCAATCCTGGACATGCCTATGTATGTGCACAACTTAATACATGAGTAGTCGCACTGAAAGTCCGTGTATAAAGTTATGCACGTGCTTATGTCTTTGCAGTTTTGGTGCCATGTTTTCTACTAAGCCTGACAGAGTCCAGGTCTACACTACAGACCTATATCAGTATAACTATGTTGCTCAGGGGTGTGAAAAATTCACACCCCTCAGCGACATCATTATACTGACACCCTCGCCTCCCTCCCCTGTGTAAACAGCGCTTTGTCGACAGTTCTCCCTACTGCCGCTCAGAGAGGTGGATTAACTACACAAACTGGAGAAGCTCTCCCATCTGCGTAGGAGTGTCTTCCTTTAAGTGCTACAGCAGTGCAGCTGCATCAGTGCAACTGTGCTGATGCAGCGTTTTAAGTGTATACCTGTCCAGAGACAGGGACTGATGCTCTCCCTCAAAAGGGACAAGCAGTTTAACAGTAATGTTTTACATGAAGAAGGTTGCAAAAGTCTCATTTGTATATTGTGTGTGTGTGTATTCTTGTGTTTATAGACACACACATGCATTAGTATCCTCTAAAGGCACTGCGTTAAGTCAGGGACAGTAGAAAACCTCTGTTGCCAAAAAAAAGTCTATTCTGCAGTAGTAGTGTCTGCAAATTTTGTTGCTTTCTGAAATTTTTGCTGAATTCTAAGCTTTTTTTAAAGTGATGAAGAAAAAAGCTTTTCCTGTAATGAATATGCGGTAGTAAAATATAAATTGATAGAAAACTTTCCATCTAAACAAGAACAGCATCAAAGATTAAGATGTACTTTACTCATTTCAGTAAGGTATGAACTCCACAGCCTAATTTGGATAAATTTAGATGCTAACATTATTAAGGATAAACAGTTTATTTACCTTTTTATTAATCCACAAAATTAGAAGTTAGTTAATTAAAAAAAAATCCTGTTAATGTACTGTGATGTTTACTCAGGTTAAAATAACAAAACATGGAATACAGCAGCATAATTTTCTTGGTCATTTTGCTTATACATAGGTACTTTTGAAATTTTTACCCCTAAGTGACTTACTGGCTTAAGTCTCTGGAACATAAGCTCCAAAGTCACATAGGCACAAATGTTATCTTCTGTTTCTATTTCATTTTTTCCTGTTAAAATATGTAGCTGGTTATATTGCTTTTTATAATAAAATAGTATGATATAAATTGTTCTAGATGTGCCACATGACAGAATTAATGTTATTGGAACCTTAATCTTAGTGTTTGTATTTTTGATTGTTTGTGATTTTAATTGTGCAACGCTTAATGTTATGTTACATTCAATAGCCTGTGTTGTTAATACTCTTTAAATCTATTCAAATATGGAATAATCTCCTTTCTGGGAAGTTGGTGGAGGCACTTAAAAACTTACTGGACAAAATACTAGAGAATACACCATGAGGACCAATCCTGTGTTGATAAGTGAATGGACAAGATCTGATAAGTCTTGTTACTAAGTCAAAATTCAGTATGATTGTTCTACAAAAGCAGAGCACAGACACTTTTGAATGATCGCTCATTTGATCACAACATACAACTGAAGCCCAGTACTTTATTGTAGTGAAATGTCTAATTCACTGAAGCTCTGCAGTAAACCTTCAATAGTGCTACATGCCCTATTGGAGAGGGTATGGTTTTAAATGGAAATGAAGGCGTTTGCCTTTATTTGCTTCTTTTAGATGTATAAAGAATGCAGTTTTCCCCTTCCCAATATATAATTTTTGTGCTGCTTTAAAAAAAAAAAAATCATTAATGTTAAGTATTGTCTGTCCTCCTAAAAAGGAAGGAAGGTGTGTATTGGTAGATCTTTCAGCTCTTCTGTGAATCCTTAAAGAATTTTTCTCCAGTGTTCTCGTTAAAAAGATGTAATATATTAATAGTCTGAATAAAAAACGTTTCTGCTCTCAATTAGGTTTCACATCCTTGGTACTTGAGATGTCATAATCCTACTAGTTTTCCAGTTGATTATAGAATCTTCCAGGGTAGACGAGATTTACATTTTTAATGTTTAAAAAAGCGTAGAAAAGTTGTATACATGAGGGGAGAGACACATACAGGGAATGTCTAGATTAGGGTATTTTATATTTTTAAAAAATTACACGAGCTCTCTCCCGTCGGCATAGAGCATTTTCACTAGACATGCTACAGCAGCATTGGTGCAGCTGCACCGCTGTAGCACTTCTAGTGTAGACTAGCCTGTAGACATAGCCTGCGTCTGTTGATGTAGCTAACATCATTTGGAAAGGTGGTTTTCCTACACCGACAGAGGAACCTACTGTTGGTGTCGACTGCATCTACATTAGGGGGCGCTATGCTAGCATAACTATGCAGGTCTAGGCTTCATAGTGTGGACACAGCCAAGGTAAAACCATAATGAGGACAATGTAGTTGTAGTTTTAACAGGAGTTAGCAGGTTCAAATAAACACTAGAAGGTAGTCTGGGTTTATCTTGACCTGCTAACTCCTCTTAAAACTACAACTATCTTGTCCTCACTAGGATTTTACCTTATGTTAGTTAATGTATGATAGCAAACACCTTTTTTGTAGTGAAGGTCTTTGTGTAGACTTAGGCAGTGCCTTTGCTACCCCCCGGCCCCCCCAAAAGGGTGTGTTCAGTCAGATATACTTAATGCACATTAGCTATCCCACTGTAAAATCCTAGTGGAGACATAGTGCAGGTAACTTCTACTGTGATGTAGCTAGAAGAGTTCAACACTATTACCTTGCTCCCGCCTGCCTTGTAGTTGACCTCTTCTAACTATGTCACAATAAAAACTACCTGGGCCTTTTCTCCATTAGAAGTTTATAGTGAGATAACTAATGCAGGTTAGCTATCTTGGTGTAAAAACACACACACACATAACCCACTCCCACATCACCTTTTTTGGCAATGAAGACACATCCTGATTTAAATTTCTTTTAAAAAAAGTATTAGTTGGTCATGATATCAGGGGAGCCAGAACCGAGGGGAAGAGGCAGGAGGGCCATGCCTGTCCATTTTTTAACATGAGCATAGTTTGGGGGACAGAGGGCCTCATTGCCTCCCCAAACTGCAAGCCTCAGGCATGCATGGAGCAGCGCTGTTGGGGGCTGCGCTTTGTGGTGGGGGAACTGATAGGGTGATCAGCTCCCTCACTACGGAGCGCAGCCCCTGCTGGTGGCGCCAGCCTCTTCGTGGCGGGGGTGCTGAGGTGGGCCTTAGCCCTCGCTTGCCATGTAACCCAGTCCTACTCAGTGGCCCTGCCCCAGTTCCGCCTGAGGCCCCGCCTCCTGGCCAGGCCGGAAGCCCCCAACCCTCCACCTGCCCTGGTCAGTGCACCCCAGAGGGACACGGGCCGGGGGCTGCTGTCAGGCCCCCCGCCCAGGTCAGGTGGAATGTCCAGGGCTCCCAACAGCAGCCCAGGGCTCCCAACAGCAGCTCTTACCACTGCTCAGCTTTGGCTTCCAGCCTGGTTGTGGATGGGGTCTTGGGGGGAAGAGGAGGGGCAGGGTCACGAGGGGGCATGTCCTCATGCCCCTCCCCCCCATCTACTGAGGTTCCAGCGCTCCTGCATGTTATATTTTAGGTCTGATCTACATACGGACTTGCACCAGTTTAATTAAACCAGTGTAAACCTCTGTTTGCACTCTTAAACCAAAAAAAAAAAAAAAAAAAAAAAGTAGCTTCTTAATCAACTAAAGCTAAGTTGAAATAAGAGTGCTGCTTTAAAAAAAAAAAATCATTAATGTTAAGTATTGTCTGTCCCCCCCACACACACTCCCCTCTCTCTCTCTTCTCCCCCCGCCCCCCCAGCCGGGGTCAACTTTGACCAGTGGACACAATATAAAAGGTGTTCAACTGTGTATAATAGGGATTTGTCTATTTTAGGAAAAGAGATTGAGGCTGGTTAATGTAGCTCTCCCTTGGGTCTATCTTGCCTAGTTAAATTGAGGTAAAAGTACATCTATACTAGGGAAAAGTTTATGGTCAGGTTTAACCAACCACACTAGGTGTCTTTTCCTAGTCTAGATAAAACCGAAGGTCCTAAAAGGTGTTTCAGATCATGTTATCTAACTCAATTAAAAAAAAATAAATCACCTCTTGTCCTGGTCTTCACTAGGCCACTCTCCTAGGCCTTTTCGATAATTAGCAAGGTGCTTTGGTTTAACAACGTTTAAAAAATGTATCTAGTTAAAGCAGTGTAAACCACTAAATGGAGATTCTGTTAAACCAGGTGAACCCTTGCTCAAATCTGTTTAACTTGAACTGGTAAATTACCAACTTTAGCTAAATCAATATAAGCAAGATTTAAACTATTTTTAGTTTATCTACATTGGGGTTTTAGACTGCTTTAACTTGGATTAGTTTGTGGTTAAACTGGTGCACTTTTCTAGTATAGATTAGGCCTAGTTTCATTGGTTGATTGGCAGTTTTCACTGGATAGAAACAACCCATTATGGCAAATAATGGATCTTGGTTGTCACTCAATAATTGAGAAACTGGGTGGGTGAGGTAATATCTTTAATTGGCCAAACTTCTGCTGGTGAGAGAGACATGCTTTTGAGCTACATAGAGCTCTTCCTCAGGCCGGGGCAATGTAGCTCAAAAGCTTGTCTCTCACCAACAGAAATTTGGCCAATAAAAGATATTACCTCACTCATCTTGCCTCTCTAATAGCCGGGACCAACAGAGCAACGACAGCAACCCTGCATACACAATAGTTGATAGGTAAGAATTTTAATTCCCTCTGTTTCATTTCATTATTCTGCATTTTGCTATAAGGATTAATATAAATGCTGATACTTAATTAATACGGATTTTCTTAGTTTTGTCATTCTGTTTAGTTGTCCAGATGTCATTTCACAGAGTCATTGACTCTTACTGGCTGTAGTAGGTTGAGCCACGTGCCCTAAGCTTGTCATACTGTGTAAACTGCTGTTTAATGCATAAACAAAAGAACAAGACAAATACTATGTTACAGTAAGTTGTGACTTGTGTAACGTCTAAACTGGACTGCATTGGCACTTTCTTTCATAAGTAACTGTTAGCAAATGAACTAAACAGCTGTCTTAGGCTATTTCCTCCAGGTATAAAAGAGCCACAGTGAAAAGTTTGTGTTGTCTGAATTTACAGTACTTTACTTATTTGAAGGGTCTGTATAAACAATCTGAATGCTATACATTCCCATTTTAATGAGTGGAATATTCTGATAGAGAGGTTTGCCCAAGGTCACAGAGCAAGTCAGTGGCAGAACCAGGATGAGAACTCAGAAGTTCCTGGCTTCCTGTCTGAAACTCAGTCCAGCAGAACACAGGTGCTTTGAATTCTGAGCAGAATGACAACTTTCTTCTCCTTTAAACTTTGCTCCCAAGAAGGGTGTTTTCAGTTGAGAGACTGTAATGGCTGTGAACAGAATAGGCTTGCATTCCACCTTCCTCTGGCATGGCCCTTGGAGATCAAGTTTGCTGATACTGAGAGAGCTGTTGCAGGTTAAACTAGTACATAGTAGTTGCAGGCTTCTAGTTCCAAGGAGTTAGCTGAATATAGCTGGGTCATAAATTAGAACAATTTATTGCAGAGGTTTAGGTAAGGCTAAAGTGCAGTTGCTGAGCATATTATAAGAATTGGCAATACAAAGTTGCCTTATGTCAGGCCTTGAGAAATCTGAAAAACAATTTTGTACTGTTAATGTAACCTGAAAAGTGGCTGACTTTCTTTGACTTTCTAAAATACAAGTAAGCAGGCAAAGTAGTACTGAGATTAACAGTAAACTGACTTTCAGTACTAATTGGTTTTATAAACTTAGATTCACATTCTAAACTTCCAGAATTTGGAAAGCAATCTTTCTTAAAGTTTTATACTTATTTCTCTCATTGTGGTTTCTGAGAGCCTTCCATGTGAAACTGATAGAAATAGTGAAGGTCCCTATTAGACTTCAGGGAGTTACTCTTGGGGGAATTCTGCACCAAAAAGTTAAAAATTCTGCGCATAGTATTTTTAAATTCTGTAAATTTTATTTGTCAAAATAATGATATATAATCACACCAGTTTCAATTATTTTGGTAATTTATTTCAAAATACCTGTCAGCAAGTATGTCTGTAACAGTACAGACACACACAAAATTTCCTCCAGGAGTAGAGCGTTAAAGAAACCCCTATGACAATCCAGTTCCTGTGTCTCTGCTCCCTACCATCCCAGAGCCCAGCTGGGGGACCCAGACATTCATACTTCCTCCCCCCCAGGGGCCCGCCGCCGCCCCCCCCCCCCCAGCCCAGACACTCTCACCCCCTTCCCTCCCGAGCCCAGCCATGGCCAGCCCAGACACTCACCTTCTACTCCCCAGAGCATAGGGATCCAGAGGGAGAAACAGCTGGATGCTGGGTTTCCTGTGCGCCACCACCTCCTTCCTTCAGGGTGTGCTGCGAACCCTCCAGTTCCCTCCCTCTCCCCCGGCTTTGTCTTCTATTTGTGAGCTGGGCTTTGCTGGGTCCAGCGATCCCTAGTGGTAGCCAATATCTCTGCAGCCCATTTTGGGAGGGGAGAGGGGGGAGAAAGGAAATTCTGCGCACAGAACATTAATGTCTGCAAAATTCTGCATTGTGCAGTGGCGCAGAATTCCTCCAGGAGTAAGGGAGTCTCTGGCACTTCTTCCTTTCTGGGGCAAAAACTTTCTTTGGGGTAGGTTTTCTAAATTGTATAGGTGTTTTTGTGGTGGTTGGAGTGTTTTAGGTAGAAGCATTTGGTCTGAAACTTTACAGCAAAATGAAAAATAACATGGGGTGCATCTCAGTGTTTAAAGCCTTGTCAAGGATTAGTCAAGTCATTTTGACAACCAAAGGGAGTTTCTTTCCATGTGAAGCCCCTTTAGTCCGAGGCTCCAGATGTGAAGTAGGTTTTGCTTTTTCAGTAGCCACTCGGATCTTCCTGTTGTAAAGTGCCCTCTTTCTGAAAGTTGTTAATGTGGTTATGTGCAAATGCATGGTCAGGAAATTCTCCTAAAATATTACCACAGAGTCTGCTCTACTGGCTAAAAAAACCCAAAACAAATACTTAACTACCCCTGGAAGTAATTTTCTTTTTAACAGTGGAAAATAACAGAAATGTCAAGTAGTTCCCAAAAGAAATCCAAGCATTGAAGACTTTTTAAAAATAAGTATTTTGCATTCCTGAGGGATGAAGTACTTTAGGGGGAGAAGAAGTCCAATGATCACTGAGCACCTATGATTTTGGTATGATGAGTAAGTAGTACATCTCACTGCCTGTTCAGGAGGAACTATTGTTGAATGACAGTGATAAGCTTGGAACCATATTTGAAACTTTTCACCACCATTAAAAAAAATTGGTGATGTTAAACTGAACAATAAACCTGTCTCCTACACCTATGTTTTAGCCTCCAAGTAATTGTGCCAGACAGAAAACATTTTCTGCGCCAGTTTCCCTTTCAGTTTATCAGCTGTTTTAATTTTTACAAGTCCCCAGTTCTCTTTGCTTGTGGCTTCAGAAGGCATTTGAACTGATGTCTGAGAGGTTTATTACAGAGATTTGTGCTGCATGTCTCATTAACTTTGTTTTGGTGGTTCTTGCATTAAAAACAAAGCAATTGCCCTTTTATTTACCTATATTATTAGTGGTGGTATTATGCAATAAGTAAAATATATGGATAAATGTTGCATAAGCCAAGGAAAAAATGCTGCTGATAGAGCCTGTTGGAACAGGCATCAATATAGGATCTGCAGAAGAATTCTATTTTAAAATGAAAATTTGTGATAAACATTTTGGGTGAGATTCTTGACTCTTGTTCAAATGATACTCTGATATAGTGAGATATGGACCATGAGGGAGCCAGTAGCAGATCCTTGATCCTGAGTTACTCAGCCCCATCACCAACTAGAACAGCAGTTCTAATTTGTGCCTGTGGTGGAGTAGGTGCAGTAGAGCTCTGTTCTGTCACATCCTGTTCCTCTCCCTATGCCAGAAGTGCATGGGGCGACTTGTGCAGGAGGCAGCAGTGCTGCCTCTGCCAGCTTTATGTTGGTTGAGACCTCCCCTACAAAGGAGGAATTCTCTGCTGTCCCTCTCTGGCCACTTTACTTTGTGCCGCTTATGTAGTACAAGTTGATTTAGTGTACCTGGGAATCCCGCCCTGTATCAGTAGTTTCAAATGTAAAGTATTGCCTCTTGGGACAACTAATCATAATACCATGACATGTCCATTACAAAACCATGCTAAATCTCTTTAAATAAATAAATGGAGATATCCTATCTCCTAGAACTGGAAGGGACCTTGAAAGGTCATTGAGTCCAGCCCCCTGCCTTCACTAGCAGGACCAAGTACTGATTTTGCCCCAGATCCCTAAGTGGCCCCCTCAAGGATTGAACTCACAACCCTGGGTTTAACAGGCCAATGCTCAAACCACTGAGCTATCCCTCCCCCCTTACCCCTAAGCAGAGAAGCCCTGCCCCCTAATCAGGGCTCAGCTTCTCTCCCAGCACACTGCCCCTACCAGCCTCCACACACATAAAACTACAAAAATACAATACACAAAATACAAAAACCTTCTCCTCCAACAGAACTCCCACTGAAACTCCCCTGTTTACAGTTCTGTTTGCTGGCTCCTGTGCCACTGCAGCTGTAAAGTGATCAGCACTTTTGTCTAGTTAAAACAATATTAGCACAACTTGCTGAATGGTTTGTTGGAAAGATTGAAGTTTCACACTGAAAACACATGCAAACATTGTAAGATGACAAATTAGATTCAAGATTTTGGTGTTTGAAGGGCTTTTCTTCTAGCAGGAAATCATCTCCCACACTGGCTTATGCATTCTAACCTTCTGCTTAATATAGCAATGAAGAGTTGACCTGCTTTTACTCTGAGCCACCTTTCTTAAAGAGGATAGAGGGTTTTATCTGAACAGATTAAAGGGTTACATCTCAGAATAGTGGGTACCTTATTATCCTGCTGGTAGCTGAAGAACACTTTTTTCAGTTGTTAAGAAATAAATAAAATTGCACATTTTACAGAGTTACTCTGCTGATGAATAGAAATGGGTAGAAGTAAATTAGGGGTAGAGGGAAATCTTCAGATACAAGCAAAAACAACGAGGAGTGCTTGTGGCACCTTAGAGACTAACAAATTTATTTGGGCATAAGCTTTCATGGGCTAGAACCCACTTCATCAGATGCAAGGTGGACTGTAACCTTGTCAATTAAGAGAGAGACTGTTTCGTAGTCAGGGACATGCATCATTATCTCCTATATAATGAAAATCTTAATATTTTGATCTAGCTATGTACTGATATTCAAAAGTGGAGTGTGATCTATTTTCTACTGTGCAGAAAGAGAAAAAAGTTGTCTAATTTGAATATTGAAAAGGGGTGCATCTCTAGACTTACGTATTTCATTGCATATATTTTATGAGTGATGACCGTTATAATACAATGCTGTATACCTAATTTTGGCTTCACTGAAGAAAAGCTGTTAATCCTATATGATGCAAGCAGTAATGATTACTGAAAAGTATGTAATGCTATTTTGTATTGGGAATTTACTTTAAAAGGGCAAATCCATTTAAAATTTGGAAAGTCTCCAGAATTATTTTTTAAATAGTATATTTCATTTATACTTCACTACTAGCACTTAGTTTCTCCTGTGTCACTGATGCATCAGGCAGTCCAGATTCTCCATTGTTTACTGTTGCTGGTTAGTTTTGGACCTCTTTCCCAAGTGATGCCAGCATGTTCAATATCCCCTGTCTCTGTCTTCTTCCAGTTCTTCCTTGGCTTTCTGTGCTTTTTCTTTCCTCTACTTTTCTCTTTCCATACGTCATTATACTCCTGATAAATTTCCACAGTTTTTTTTTTTTTTTTTTTTTTTTTTTTTTTTTTTTTTTTTTTTTT
>NW_020664598.1:1818857-1850006 GCF_002925995.2 Terrapene triunguis | reverse complement strand
CCAAGAAGGGAGCGAATACCTGCCTGGGAACTGAACCATAGCCACGTTGCAGATGGTTTGCAATGACTCTGCATCCCTGTTCTGAGCATGTTAAGACACCTTTCTGAGATGAGTTCCCAAATTGTGAATAAAGTTAAACTGGCCAATGAATATAGGTGTGTGTAGCTCTGACTTGGCTTGCCAAGGGCAAAAATGTACCCTAAACCAGTCTTCATAGTAAATTTAAAGAAAAAGGTTTTGCGCCCCCCCTCCTTTTTTTTTTCTGTATAAATGGCATTTAAATTCTAATTATGGAATATTTCTTGCCATAGGATGGACCTTGACCATTTTCTGAATGTTAGTAGTAACACTTGAAATACTTTTTAGAACAGTGGTTCTCAACCTATTTACCATTGTGGGCCACATATGCAGCTCTCTCTGTTACGTGGGCTGCATCCACATAATATATATACTACCTGTATGGCCCTGAGGATGTCAGATGGGCCACAGCTGTGTGCTGATTGGACCACAAGCAGCCCATGGGTTGAGAACTACTGGTTTAGAAGCATGGAATTGGTTGTCTTTGTCTGAGCGAGGTGAGCAGCAACTAAATGTACCATTTTAAACAATAAGCTACCCTTCCTGCAAAGAGGGGTCTACAAAATGTTCATTCATCAAGGCTTGAAAAATCCACTCAGAATTTAAAGGCAAGTTTGGCGAGTGAGTGCAAGGAGTGGATAAGATATCAGTGCTGCAGAAATTAAGACTAGACTTTTTTAAAAAGTTGTCCCAAGGTTACCGTCCAAATATAAACCAACACATTCCTGGTGGTGGTGGGAGCTTCAGCATTATTAAAAATATTAGATGCTAAAGGCTGATAGGAAAGATGGAATACAAGAACAGGGTAAGTACCCTTCTCAGAAGCAAGGGATGAAGCCAGGCTCGTCACTAGATTGTTGCCCCGAGATCTCATTGGTAGGAACCTCTTCTTCTTCTTCTTTTTTTTTTTGGTAGCTGCATCTGGCTGATAGGCTTTAGTCCTCTGCGGGGTCTGTGTCTAATAAACATCCCCCCCCCCCCCCCCCAGCTTCACTTCAAGTCACTGTCTTTCTGCAAAAATATATTTCAGAAATATAATTCGTATTATAATTTAATGTGATGTTTGTTTTTTCTTCTACTTTCATTGCCTCGAGTAAAAGAAACGGTACAGTGTGTATATATAGTAAGGAGGAAACTGAGCTGTGGAAACCCTGAGCTGGCATCTTGAGGAGTTGGCAGGGTATAATGAATGCTTTTTTTCCCATTTTTCTTTCCCCTTTAAAGGCTTTAAAAAAGAAGGAAATTGGTGTTTGAGCATAACAGCAGGTAAATTTTTCATGAGTATACTAAGCTAATTTGGGTTAGTGTCTGGAGGGCATGAAATAAAATGAAGGGAAAAAATCTAGCTAAGGAGTACTGTGCAATATCGGGGCACTACTCTATTAGTATTTAAAAACTGCTCATTTCCACTGATTTCTCACCCACCTTATTAAAGATATGAACTAGCAGTGGTCTCTTCCTAACAAATTCAGCTGGTTACAAGTTGTTCAATCAAGATTTTATTCCAGGGGCGGGCAAACTTTTTGGCCTGAGGGCCACATCGGGTTTCTGAAATTGTATGGAGGGCCTGTTAGGGGAGGCTGTGCCTCCCCAAACAGCCAGGCGTGGCCCGGCCCCCGCCCCCTATCCGACTCCCCCTGACGGCCTCCCTGACTCCTGCCCCATCCAACACCCTGTTCCCTTTCCCCTGACTGCCCCCCGCCGCCCCATCCACACCCCGCCCCCTGACCACCACCCCAAATTCCCCTTCCCTCTATCCAACCTCCCCTGCCCCCAGCCCCCTTACTGCGCTGCCTGGAGCACCGGTGGCTGGCGGTGCTACAGCCGCGCCGCCCAGAGCACTAGAACACGCAGCCATGCCACCTGGCTGGAGCCAGCCACGCCACTGCACAGCACAGAGCACCGGGTCAGGCCGCAGCTCTGCAGCTGCGCTGCCCAGCAAGAGCTCGCAGCTCTGCCGCCCAGAGCGTTGCTCCGGCAGTGCAGTGAACTGAGGCTGCAGGGGAGGGGGAACAGCAGGGGAGGGGATGGGGGCTAGCCTCCTGGCCAGGAGCTCAGGGGCCGGGCAGGAGGGTCCCGCGGGCTGTAGTTTGCCCACCTCTGTTTTATTCCTATACAAACCACAATAGAAAGTGTTGTAGAATTTCGGTACATTGGTAGTTTTTTCAAACTGAATGAACAATCTACATTTCTGCTTTCTCTGTTTTGAATACGGTGCCTTGTACAGTACATCTTGTGTTCTGGAGTTGAGATGGTCATTTTACATAGCCTGTTAGAGTAAGATTGAATGATTTTCAAAATACAATTTCCTACATTTTCTCCTTTTAATATAAAAGGGGGCACTTACATTTTTAGAAGAAATTATTCCTGGGTGGATTACGATTTTTGAATCACTTGTACAGACCATACAGAAACTATCAGTTTTAGAAGGTCTTCTTATTCTCCTTCACCACGTGAGATAGAAAAACCTATCCAGATGGAGATGTATTGTAATCTAGTGACCACTTTCCATGGTAGTCTTGTTTAATGGACTTGTCTTTTTCATAATTATTTTGTAGTTAAAACAGCTGAATAAAGAATAGTAATTTTAGTTCTAGTTTTCACCTTGAAGGAGGTGCTCTCTCTCATGCTCTGTTCCCTTTTTATTAGCATATTTATATCCAGGTAGTTCCAGATTTACTGTGACTATTTAAAGAGCCCTTTGCCGCATCCTAATGTTTGCCCTGTTAGCTTTTCCTGTCTGGTGTAGTTTACTGGCATTTGTACCTTATTGGAACATTGCATAATTGGATCTTCAAGTTTGTTCCGAAGAGTAAAAAGGTATGTATTTGGATCTCCCTCCGTGTTGACACCCATAGTCAAGAAGAACTTGTATCTAGACATTTACCTAGAAATTCCTTTCCCTCCCAAATCACCTAAATGAACCAGTGCCACCAGAGGAGAGAAACAGATTTAATGTAGGAATTAAAAATCAAGGGTCTGAGACTGCAGAAATAATAGGCCAGATTTTAATGCCTTTTGAACCATTCTTGAAGTACTGATATTTGCTAATATGCCACTATGCTCTGCATGCCTACATGGAAACAAATCTAAAATTGGTGTTCCTAGGGGGAGGGATAGCTCAGTGGTTTGAGCATTGGCCTGCTAAACCCAGGGTTGTGAGTTCAGTCCTTGAGGGGGCCACTTAGGGATCTGAGGCAAAAATCTGTCTGGGGATTGGTCCTGCTTTGAGCAGGGGGTTGGACTAGATGATCTCCTGAGGTCCCTTCCAACCCTGATATTCTATGATACTTCACAAGCTTTAGTGTGTTGGAGGGGATTTTAATAGAAATCATGTTTATAAACAAGTTGTATACAAGTTAACCTTTGTACTTTTAGAAGTACTTTTTATAAGCTTGAAAAAAATGGCATTTTTATTCAGTATGTACTAAAACATTTTTAGCGCTCCATAAAATGTGGGTAAATACCATTAAAATGTACTTAGGAAACTTGAGCTTATTATTCGGCTCCATAAAAATTAATGCTTATCCCATGAAAATATTGCCCTAGCCATGCTGAATCGCCTCCTGTCTCTACCAGTTAAGTCTTTTTTTTTTCTTTTTTTTTTTTTAAGAAAACACGTACCCCATTCCCTTCTCAATTTTAAAAAAAAAAAAAAGCAATAGCTAGTGACACCTTCTCAGTTACAACTTAACTTTTTTTGGGGAAGGAGTACCATTGCACATGATAGTGTCCTGGATAAAAAATAGTAAATCAGTTGGTTGCTTCTTGAGGATGAAAAACATGAATGTATTAATAACAAGCCTCCACTGATGGAGTTCCAGAAACACCAAACTTCATGTTCCTGGTGGTAAAAGGGCGCATGTGTGGCTGGGGCAGGGTGTGAGCATCCATTGGTGAAGGCAAATTTGGTTTTCACTGCTGTTAGAGGTCTATACCATCAGTTTTTCTTGGAATGTCTGATCACAAATGATCAGGTCATCTTCATCCTGTACTGAAATCTTAAATCCTCATCTGAGAAAGCAAGCATTGAGAGGCTGAGTCTTCCCAGCTCCTTACAAGTAGTTCAGTCTGGCTATAACTTCACAGGGAAACAATTACCAGCTTAATGTCGTTCAGGACATCCCTTGATCCCTTAGTCGTGCCTTGCATGCATAGTGTGTTTCTGTTTTCTGCACATTCAGTCCGTTTCTTTAGAATTCCATCTAGCCCTGATTCTAATAGCCAGTGTAAAGTTTCAGGCTGGATCTGACTTAACAGTTGGAGGCATGACACATATGAAATAATTAATAAAAGGTAGTCATAGTATCTCGAATAGCAATGTAGCATACCTCTTTTTGAGACTAAAATAGAAAATATTGATTAGAAGGGTATATATGTATCAGAGGGGTAGCCGTGTTAGTCTGGATCTGTAAAAAGCAACAGAGTCCCGTGGCACCTTTAAGACTAACAGATGTATTGGAGCATAAGCTTTTGTGGGTGAATACCCACTTCATCAGACGCATATCTGTGGGGTATATATGGTTGGCTGTAACTTTTTTTGCTCACAGAATAACTCAGGTGTGCGTGCTTTTAGTGGCTGAGCCACATATTTATAGAACTCCCTTCAAAGCTTTACATCAGTTACACATTGTCCAGTCAGAGATTTGTAGATTCTGAGGCCAGAAGAGACCATTGTGATCATCTAGTCTGACCTCCTGTATAGCACAGACCACAGAATTTCCCCGTCCTACCCTTCTGTCCATGTCATTGAAGACTTGCTTCTTTTAAAATAGATCTTAGAACCCAGTGGATCTCTTTATTTGAGCAAACTAAGCATATTAGCAAGTCTGTCCACTTTTCAAAATCCAATGTATTAGCCATATCTATTCATCAAAGTTCTTTTGAACTTTGAGTATGCTAACTAGTCTACATTTTAAAATTTATTCTTTAGTAAAGCTTGTATTTCAGAGTTGTAAGTCAGTTTTATTGGATACCTATAAGTGTTGGTAGGTATCTTCAGGTCATCTTCCTTTCACAGGATTTGCACTGAAACGATAAGAAGAGCACTTAATGCAATTGTAATCCACCTTAGGGTATGTCTACACTATGAAATTAGGTCGATTTTATAGAAGTCGATTTTTAGAAATCAGTTTTATACAGTCGATTTGTGTATGTCCCCACTAAGCGTGTTAAGTTGGCGGAGTGCATCCTCACTACCGTGGCTAGTATCGACGCACGGAGCGGAGCACTGTGGGAAGCTATCCCACAGTTCCTGTAGTCTCCGCTGCCCATTGGAATTCTGGGTTAAGCTCCCAATGCCTGATGGGGCAAAAACATTGTCGTGGGTGGTTTTGGGTACATGTCGTCAGTCTCCCCTCTGTCCGTGAAAGCAACTGCAGACAATCATTTTGCACCTTTTTTCCTGGGTTACCCGTGCAGACGCCATAGCACAGCAAGCATGCAGCCCGCTCAGCTCACTGCTGCTGTTGCAAGCATTGTAAACACCTCGCGCATTATACTGCAGTATGTGCAGAACCTGGCTAAGAGACGGCAGCACGAGGACGATTGTGAGGAAGACATGGACACAGACATTCCTGAAAGCACGGGATGTGGCAATTGGGACATCATGGCAGCAGTGGGGGTGGTTGATATAGTGGAATGCCAATTCTGGGCCCGGCAAACAAGCACAGACTGGTGGGACCGCACAGTGTTGCAGGTATGGGATGATTCCCAGTGGCTGCGAAACTTTCGCATGCGTAAAGCCACTTTCCTGGAACTCTGTAAGTTGCTTTCCCCCCGCCCTGAAACACAGGAATACCAAGATGAGAGCTGCCCTGACAGTTGAGAAGCGAGTGGCGATAGCCCTGTGGAAGCTTGCAACGCCCGACTGCTACCGGTCAGTCGGGAATCAGTTTGGAGTGGGCAAATCTACTGTGGGGACTGCTGTGATTCAAGTAGCCAATGCAATCACTCATGTTCTGCTATCAAGGGTAGTGACTCTGGGAAATGTGCAGGTCATAGTGGATGGCTTTGCTGCAGTGGGGTTCCCTAACTGTGGTGGGGCGATAGACGGAACGCATATCCCTATCTTAGCACCGGACCACCTTGCCAACCAGTACAGAAATTGCAAGGGGTACTTCTCAATGGTGCTGCAAGCACTGGTGGATCACAAGGGACGTTTCACCGACATCAGTGTGAGATGGCCAGGAAAGGTACATGACGCTCGCATCTTTAGGAACTCCGGCCTGTTTGAGCAGCTGCAAGAAGGGACTTACTTTCCAGACCAGAAAATTACTGTTGGGGATGTTGAAATGCCAATAGTTATCCTTGGAGACCCAGCCTACTCCTTGCTCCCATGGCTCATGAAGCCATACACAGGTAGCCTGGACAGTAGTAAGGAGCAGTTCAGCTATAGGCTGAGCAAGTGCAGAATGGTGGTAAAATGTGCCTTTGGACGTTTAAAAGCTCGCTGGTGCTGTTTGCTGACTAGGTTAGACCTCAGCACAACCAGTATTCCCATTATTACTGCTTGCTGTGTGCTCCATAATATCTGTGAGAGTAAGGGAGAGACATTTATGGCGGGGTGGGAGGTTGAGGCAAATCGCCTGGCTGCCAATTTTGAGCAGCCAGACATCAGGGCGATTAGAAGAGCCCAGGTAGGCGCGCTGCGCATCAGAGAGGCTTTGAAAACCAGTTTCATGACTGGCCAGGCTACGGTGTGACAGTTGTGTGTGTTTCTCCTTGATGCAAACCCGCCCCCTTTGTTGATTTTAATTCCCTGTAAGCCAACCACCCTCCCCCCTTAGATCACAGCTGGCAAAGGAAATAAAGTCACTATTGTTTTGAAACCATGCATTCTTTCTTTATTAATTAAAAAAAAAAGGGGGGGAGATAAGGTAGCCCGGGTGGGGTGGGGGAGGAGGGAAGAACAAGGCCACATTGCTTATTGTAGCCACACTACAAATCAAAACTGTTTGAATGACAGCCTTCTCTTGCTTGGGCCATCCTCTGGAGTGGAGTGGCTAGGTGCCCGGAGCCTCCCCCCTGTGTTCTTGGGCGTCTGGGTGAGGAGGATATGGAACTTTGGGAGGAGGGCAGGCGGTTGTACAGTGGATGCAGCGACGGTCTGTGCTCTTGTTGGCTTTCCTGCAGCTCCACCAGATGCCTGAGCATGTCCGTTTGCTCCCCCATTAGCCTCAGCATTGCATCCTGCCTCTTCTCATCGTGCTCACTTAATGCTTTCCTGGACTCTGCCACTGAATGCCTCCATGCATTCAGCTGTGCTCTATCAGTGTGGGAGGACTGCATGAGCTCGGAAAACATGTCATCGCGAGTGCGTTTTTTTTCGCCTTCTAATCTGCGATAACCTCAGGGACCAAGATGATGTGGGGAGCATAGAAACATTTGCACCTGTGGGGGGGGGGGGTAAAAAGAGAGAGTAAAATTTTAAGATGATACATTTCTGAGAACAAAAGGGAGACTCTTTCACAGTGAATCAAGCAATTCACAGCAGACATCACATGTGCTTAAGGTACAAGGTTGCATTTTGCCTTTTATATTGTGCGCCTGCTGGTATGGTGACAATGCGGCTGGGCAACAGAATTCGGTTTCCAGGCAGCCATGGTAAGCTAAAGGGAACGTGGGTTTGGCTTCTAATGCCTTGATAACATGTGGGAATGTTTTCAAACTGCAGTGCCCTCCTTTCCCATAGCAAGCAATGCTGGTTGGGTTTGCCATTTAAAAGGAGGGGCTGCGCTTTTCGGGTGGATGTGCAGCACACACCTCCGCATGGCTATTTGGGATGATCCCTTCACCCCTCCCCCCGCCGTATGGCTATTCTCAGGGATGATCCCTTTTAGCCAAGCACAAACAGCCTAGCATGAACAGGGTCCTTTTACTGTTCCCTTACAAAAATTCCCCTATTTCAACCAGGTGACCATGAATGATATCATTCTCCTGAGGCTAACACAGAAAGATATAGACTGAATGTTGCTTGAATGCGACCAAAACCCAGGACCATTCACTGCCATGCTTTGTGCTGGGCTACAGTCCCTCAGCCCAGGACATTAAAGTTCAGGAGGTAGGGTCCCTTCTTGGTTACCTGACTTAACACCACAGGTGCAAGTTAAAAATGTCAGTAAATGAATATTCACAATTTTTTTTAAAAAGCAGGGCATGATCAGTTGGCAGGATTTTACATACCCACACCCACTCCATGAATGTTAGAATCCACTTGATTTGTAAAAGAGCTATGTAAACAGGCTTGGCAGAATTTGTTTTTTTTTATTATTTTCAGCAAATGGTATTGATTTTTATTTTGAAGTATTTTTTTCAATTTTTAAATTTTCACGGTTGCAGGAAATTATGGGTGATGGTCAGACAATTATTTAGTGAGAGGAGAAGTTGAGATTCAAGAAATTAAAGCTTTATAATCATTAAAACACAAATGGCCAACATCACATGTCAAAATATACAAAGTAAATATCCTTAGATCAAACTCTAATAAGGTCTCAGGCAACATTTTTCTTATTATTGATGGAAATAGTGTGTGTGTGTGTGTGTGTGTGTGTGTGTGCGCGCGCAGTGAAATGAGTGTTTACCGGCAAAAATCTAAACTTTCCAAACCTACATATAAACAAAAATAAAGTCTCTGTGCTCAGCCAGTCCTACCACAGAGTCAACTGTCTACCCAACGTGTGTGTGGTAGATCAGCCTGCTTCTCTGGAGTGGATGGGCTGCTGATCTTAACATAGAATCATAGAATATCAGGGTTGGAAGGGACCTCAGGAGGTCTAGTCCAACCCCCTGCTCAGAGCAGGACCAATCCCCAGACAGATTTTTGCCTCAGATCCCTAAGTGGCCCCCTCAAGGATTGAACTCACAACCCTGGGTTTAGCAGGCCAATGCTCAAACCACTGAGCTATCCCTCCCCCCAACAGAATAGGGAATGGAACCCAGGTCTCCCATGTCCCAAACTAGAACCCTAACCATCAGGCCATCCTATTTCTTAGTCCCAAGCCTCTATGGATGAAAATGGGTCATTCCTCCCCCTCCAATTTCTATAACCAAAAAGGACAGCCAGCAATAACCCAGTTTAACAGAGTTGAAATTTATTTGGGTTCAGGGGCGGGGGACAAGGGACAGGTCTACACATAAAATGTGGCAGTGGTGCAACTGTACTTCCGTAGCGCTTCAGTGAAGACGCTACTACACTGGTGGGAGAGCAGCTACCGTCAGCATAGTTAATCCACCACTGTGAGAGGCAGTAGCTTTGTCGACAGGAGAAGCCCGCCCGTAAGTATAGCTCTATCTACACCAGGGATTAGGTCAGTATAACTGCGTCGCTCAGGGGTGTGGATTTTTGGTGTGTGAGCGATGTATTTATACCAATGTAAATTTATAGTGTAGACCTGGCCTTGTGTAACAGACTTCCCTCTGTAATGCGTGGAAGGAAAAAGTAAGCTACTAACCTGTGCTTTGTTACAAGAGCTTTGGGCTCCCAATGGCTGTACTCTCAATGAATTCTGATAAGAATTTCTAGTACCCGAAATTCCTTGAAGCCCGTCACTTTTACTTCCAACCCTTGACTATCTCAATTGCTTTAAAAGAATTGGTGTAGCTGTAATGTAGCAGGTTGCAATGGCTGGAGCAGGGAACCGTGCCCAGCCTCACAGGGAGGAGCAACCACTGCAGGGCAGGCTTGCTGTGTAGCCTTCCCCTCTCCTCCCCCCACTCCCCCGGGGTGGGACCTGAGCCCCTTGTTTGGATAAAACAAAAGAACATGAAATTCCTGAGAAATTATTAAAAAATAAAAAAGAATTTCATGGAGTTCTGTGCATGTACCCAGGAAGTCTGATCTCTCTTCAGGACAAATGCTTGAATGATACTGCCAGCTGGATGTATTTGCATTACCTCATTGTCATCCTGCATAAAATGGAAGACTTGCTGAGTGGCGAGATAAGAGGCATGTTTGTTTTCGTTTTACTTAATTGTTGACGAGGTTAGTTGTCCCCTAGGGAATCTTGGTGTCACCTTTGTCTAGACCCTTTCTAGAGAAAGCCATGCATTAGATATGGTTTGGGAGTGTGTTTTCCAGCAGTACAATGTGCACAGGCTATGTCCCTGTTTAACAGTAACTTTCACCTTCATGACCCCACACTCAATTTTGTTGCAGTACCTTAGTTGTGGTTTACAACAGAGCTTCTCCACAACTTGTTCAGAATGCAGCATCACTTTTTTCACAGGTTGGGCCAATTCTGGCATGCCTCCTTTTTTGTTTTGTATGTTGGCTGCCTAAAAAGTGGCGGCTTGGATTTAAGCTGACACTGTTTTAGTTTTTGGGCTGCTAACGGAGTTGGCCTGGCTTAAATGTACTTCCACCATGAGCTTTGACCTGATAAGTATCTATATTTATGCTTCATCCACCTTGGAGGGACTCGACATTATGACTTTGTGTGGCTGACAGTCATGCTTTTGCTCTGTTGGGCCCGTCTTGACCCTCAAACTTGGTTTAATTTTAATGAGGGCATTTTTTACAATAATGTGTTGTGCTTTATTAATGGCTTTTGCAGTATTTTACAGTAAAGGGGAAAAGAGACACTTTTTAGGAAAAAGATTTACGTTTACTAAAAGATACTCAAGTATTTTAAAGTCTTTAACTGCATCCATGGTACTTTGCCAGGCGCTTTTCAGGCTGTCCTTATGTTGAGTTGGGGAGGAGGAAAGAGTAATTATTTTAGGCAGAGGGCGGAGCCTTTGTGATTAGAAACGTGTTTTCACGTCTCCAGTACTCAAAAGCAATAATGCTTTAAAAACATTTCTTCTGAAAAATAGACTTATCCAAGCATAGTTGCAACTTCAGTCTGCTGTGAGCACGAGTGTTCAAAGGAAAACTGCTACCACTTTGCTCAGCCTATTAGTCTGAAAGTTCACAGGGAAAGAAGCACTTGTCACTATGAATAAACTGTTGTGTCTAAAAACAGTAATTACTATGGGCATTTCAGAGCCTTATGTAGGATGTGGCCTTCTTGCTACTAGGTGATGTAACTTGTGTCAGTGAGAGTGCCCAATGGAGTGTGTTATCCAGGCTCCAGGCATTGGCTTAATAGACAAAAGAAAATATTTAATTTTAGATCATCATTATTATTCAGCCTATTAATATTTGATGAATCCTATATAGATTTTGTTCTTTTAATATGGGAAGAAAAACTTGAATTTGAGCTGTTAAAATCAATAGTAAAGTGGATTGAAATCTGGATTATATCTTCTTTTGGGTGCCTTTTTACTGTTAGTGTCACAAATGACATCTTTTTCAGCAAAATATCTGCCTCCAGCACAAGGCTCAGAAAAGCCAATTGTAATTAAAATCTTGAATAAACTATTAAATGGATTTTTTTAAAAAGTTTTTGATTACAGTTAGCATTTCTGTGCCTAGTGCTGGAGGGAGCCATCTTGCTGAAAAGCTGTCATTTGTAACCCTGACAGTCAGATTGTGTACATTTGGAGAAGAGAGAATGGTGCTCTGTTTCTAGAATTAAATGTTTCAGCATTTCAGTGGGCTGCTTTCTCTAATTTAAATGCTGAAAATGCAGTTCTAGTCTTAAAAGTGACTCACTAAATATACAACATGGTGGTCAGTGTTTGCATTTATTTCTCCATATTAAATGTGTTCAGTTTACAGGTAAAAAGATGCTTTTCTGACTGTTACACCTGCAAACTCAACATGGACCTTGAGAATCAAGTAGGGTTCTTTCCTTTGCAAACCTCATTACCAATAATAAAGGTTTGGCAGTTCAGATTAGACTCTTGGTGATGCCTTCAACAGGGTTGCACAGGTAAGTGCATAGTTTGATGAACAGAAAGTAATAGAATCCACTTCCTTCCCTCTTAGTTCTGGTGGCTCTGCAAAGCTACCAGGAGTAAAAACAGAACTAAAATCTGCAGCTATGACTTCACGTACACACGGAGAGCAGTTCTGTTGAGTATTAAATGCATTTTATCTTGGTAACTTTTTAGAGTTGTACTACACTCAGTATTCTGGGCTATTGACTCATTTTTTGAATTTTAGTGATCACTGGCGAGTGTATATATAGTTGTAACTGAATAATTTCTGTAGCAGGTTGGCTGGGGAAATGAAGGCGAGTGGAAGGCATAGAAGCTCTGACTGCTTGACTGGTGATGGCTGAATGTTTGTCTGTACCTTTTTGGAAAATAAGCTTGTAATTTGGTCTCACTCCTGTTCTTCCTTTTGGATGCAAGTATCAAGTTCTGCCAGGAGAAGGATTTAGCAACTGATAAGTTACTAGTTTAATTAGTCTGAAAATGGAGCATGTGATTGAACATGTTAAGAGATGCATCACTTTCACCTTGGAGACCTAGATTCATATTTGGATCATGTCTCAACCTATTATTGTTTACCAACATTATGATGTTACCAAATAACTTGGCATGAATGTCAGTTTCTTCTAAGGAGAGTTCTTGGACAAGAATAGCAGGAATTTTGCAGGTCAGGTTTGAAGTATGTTGGCACAACTGTGTCCTGTATGTGGAGGAAGCTACAACTTCCATAGTGTCTGTCAGAGAGCACTGACTAAAGCCAGACATGCAATCTCATGTTGCTGAAGTTTGCCAACCTTTTAAAATTGTGTGTTGTTAATAAAGGGTAGTACTGCTTACACCAAAATATTTGAGTATTGGCTCTGTATCTAGTTCTGATGCAGTGTTCCCCAGTTCCTGGAGCAGTGGACTTGGAGTTGGGACATGGTCAGTTCCTTGCTTTTCCACACCACTGACTTGTCCTGTGACCTTGAACAGGTCATTTATTCTGTGCTTGGGTTTACTCATCTACAGAATTAAGTTTTTAATACTTAATTACTTCACAGGGGTGTTGCAATGTTTAATTAATGTTTGTAAAGCTCTTTGGCATCCTGTGATGAAAGAAACTATGTAAGTGTTAAGGTAGTCGTAGTGTTTTATTAGAGCAAATGACAGGAGGAGTCAGAATACTGGGTTCTAATTCAGAATGAGAAATTGACTCACTCTGTAACCTTGGGCAGATCATTCAGTCACCTAGCAAGCCTCTTTGCAGTGTATTTCTTCTGGGAAAGCTCAGATCAGATGCAGCACTTGGTGATAAATGAGAGTTAGTTTTTACTCATCTGGAAAACTGCAAAGAAGACAAATTTTTCAATAAACAATACACATTCTTGTGCATCTAAGCTGAGCTTTCCTGCAGAAATCTAAAAAAGGAGGGTTGCTAGGGCATCTATTAAATTGTTTTTCAGGAATTTCTAAAATGGCTGCAAAAACTTGCACTGTACTGAAACTTAATGTGTGTGGTTTGGGCCTATTCTGAATTTTGTGTTTAACGAAAGTTGAATGAGAGAAAATTTTGTATATATGCCCTGACATTATTATAAAAACATAACTTGAGTGCTAAACATGTATAGTTAGAGGCTTTAATGCATAATATGACTCACTTGCTTTGTGTTTTTTAGTGACAATTTATGATATTTAATTAAAAAAAGAATCCAGACACTACAGTTCAAATTCAGGTGTTATGTTTTTGGTTATGACCATGAGTTTTAAGGGTGGAGAGTTAATCTAGCTTTTGTGGAGTTAGGTCTGACTCCGAATGCTATTTCGTATTTTTTTTAAATGTAGTGTGAGAATATTTTGAGTGTACTTCAGGGAAAAGAAATTTTGGCATTGTAAAGCACTTTTTCTAGTTTTTAGGAACCTTTTGCATACATACTTGATCAGCTTCAAAAATGGCAATTCTTATACTATTACTTGACTCAGGGCTTTCCATCTTCAAAATACTTTATAAACTTCATAACATTTATTTTCTCCTGAAAATGTAGACTGGTAATAATTGTGACCTCTTAAGGCTGTAAGTGATCTAAAATAAAGAATAATACATTGTCCTTTTCATAGTTTGCTATCTCATACCAGATGTCTGAGCATGAAGTCACCTTTGCTCTCAAGACTACTTTTTCTTCCACAATCTGTTGGCTATTGTGGTATATAACCTGTTACAACCAGAACATTGACAGCAGTGGCTTATGGGACTGGATCTCTGCTCCGTGCCTTTTGGCAGAAAAGCCAAGTTGAGTCTAGATTTAGATCTTCCTTCAACTTCTCTGAGGCTGAAGGATCACTGACTTCTCCTTAGTATGGATTACAGTGAAATATCCTAAGCAATCTAAGAACAAAAAGCACTTTAAAGAAAAAAATTAAAATGTAGAAAAATACCAAATTAAAAACTAAACAGAATAAATCATATATGGTCTAATTCTAGGTAAAGTTTAGCTAGACGAAGGTATGCTCTTGTAGTTACAATGAGAAATGTCATATGAAATTAGATCAGGGTTCCATCTAGTCCAGTAGTCTTGTCTGTTAGTGGTCAGTATCCTTTGCTTCAGAGGAAAGTGCAATAAACCATGTGCTAGAATAAACTAGCCATAAGGGGAGTTTCTTCCTAATCTCCATCAGTTGGTGGTTGGCTTATAGACTAAAGTATGAGGGTTTATAGCTCTTCTGAGTTTTTGTCCTACCTAATGTAATGTTGGATGTTTTCATTATTCATATAAATAAGTGCCTAAACCTTTTTTTTTTTTAATCTGTTGTCAATTCAGAGAATTAAATAATATTGCATTCTGGTTTGCACTAGGTCTTTTCTTGACTCTCCAGGTCTCTCTCAACTTTTAGCTCTGAGTCCCAGAATTTATCTTCCTCTTCCCTTGAACTCAGTTTCTAGCAACCTGACCCTCTCCTGTTATCTGTGGCAATGTGCCTATCCCTGTCCGTGTGGGTGTTCTTCCAACCCCAACTTCCTCATTATATCTTCCTGGACCCAAGGATTCTGAGCTATTGGTTTTAATGACTTCCAGTTACACTTTCAGGCTAGTCTACTGTTATATCATGTTTCACTGCACAATGCTAATAGGTCATGATCAGGGCTAGATACCTTCCAGCCCAGTACCAGGGAGTTATACAGCAATATAACAAAATTCTGAGGTATCACACACCACAAAATGCCCTACTATTTCTCTTTCAGCACGAGTTTCCTCTGAAGCTATCCAATTTATCAAATGGTCATTGCCTGCCTCTTAACCTCTTTTTAACCCATCTCCTTCACCTCCATCTCCTTTTCCTTCTTTGGGACAGCTATCTTTCAAAGCTGCATATCAGATGATAGGTAAATTGTAGCCCTTTCAGTCTCCTAGTGGAAACTTCTGTGAATTCCTCAGACTTTTCTACAAATCTAAATGTTCTCTGGGCAGCAGTGTGCAGCCAAAAGGGTGACTGTTAGAAGTTTCAGAATGGCTTGGCTAAACCTTTCACAGTCTAACAAACTGCTACAAAAGTAATCCTGATGGGAAAAATTGTGTAAACCAATTTATTTCCAGGATGGATAAAAATAAAATAACCAGATTGTTTAAAAGTCAAACTTTGTTAATTCTAATTTTAATCATTTATCTTTCCTAAATTAGGGGAGGGAGAGCCCAGAGAGTTTGGTATACTGGATCATGTACTTGGTATAATGCATTATCTATGCCACTATCGTCACAGAAAGATTGCTTATGCTCAGTGCTAAGTTATGTCATGATTGTGCACATTCTTGGTGCATTCAGTTTGGCAAAAAAGATTTTGTGAACTCAGAGCATGTTTTACAGTTGACTGATTAAATAGAAAAGAAGTGCAATGAGGGGGAGAGGATTTAAAAAATGCTTTTAATTTAATGGCCCAAGTTTTCTGCAGCATGATGTATTCATCTGCCACCCAATTTTTATTCATTGCTTGAAATAGGAACCTTAGGTTTCTTTCTTTTTCTGCTCTTTGTTGATTTCTTCCAAATGAAGAGAATATTCTTTCTTCCTCTGGAAAAGAGGTTACTGCAGTCAAAAACTTGTTTACTACTTCATCAGCCTATATCTTCGATTATTGTCCAGTGACATCTGCTAGTTCATTAGTTTAGATCTCATTTTAACTTCCGCTACAAACATAGTTGTGATATAGATTGACTCCAGCAATAATTTTTGTTCTTCGAGAATGGATCCCATTCTAGTGTGTGCATACATGCAAGATTAGATTATTTTTTAATAGTTGTCTTTCTGGGCCATGCATGTCTTATGCTTAAGGCTGCGATTTAGTCACAGAGGTCACGGAAATCACTGAATCTGTGACTTCCAAAGACCTCTGAGACTTCAGCCAGTGCCGGCTGGGAGTTGCAGGGTCCCCTGCCACCTGTGTAGGCAGGAAGCTGGGGGGGGGCGGGAGCCCCCCGCAGCTCCCATCCACTGCAGGCAGCAGGCGAAGCTCTGCAGCTTCCCGCCATGGCAGGAGACGGGGCCCCTCGGAGTTCTTGGCTGCCACAGACAGCAGGGGGGACCCCCAGAGTTCTTGGCTGGTAGGGGGGACCCCCAGAGTTCTTGGCTGCCGTGGGCAGCAGGGGGGATCCCCCTGCAGCTGGGAGCCGCCATAGGAGGGGGACCCTGTAGCTCCCAGCCCCCATGGATGGTGAGGGCCCCTGGAGTTCCCAGGGCAGATGCCCAGGCTCCCCAGTTTGTCATGGATATTTTTAGTAAAAGTCAGGGATCATTATTGTCCGTGACCTGTCCCTGACTTTTACTAAAAATATCTGTGGCAAAATCTTAGCCTTACTTATGCCTCCTCGTGTTCCTGTACAAAGGCATAAGGGGCGAGGCGGCCACAACTCTCCCTCAGTTCCATTTTACTGCCCATGGTAGTGAGATGGAACCTACCTGGTGTCCAACCTGCTAGATTTTAACTTTGGTTAAACTACTTAAAATCTTCTGCTACTCCTCAGAACTACCTTCATTCTTTGATTTTAATCACTGCAGTCTGTTCTAGCACTTGTTGAGCCAAAAGTTGCTGGATGGACCCCACTCTACAACCCTCCCTGTACGAGGATTGAGAAATGGTCAACTCAAAACCCACAGGCTTTAAGCCTGGGCCATTCTATGATGGATTAATTCTGCTGAAAGAGAGGGGTGATAGAAGCCTATTCTGTTTGGGAGAGTTCCACATTCCAGACAGGTGAGGCAGAAGTTGAGAGATATGAGACTGCTCCAGAAAATGGAGCTTCAGTCTATGACAGTAGCAATGGATCCACAAAAATCAAGCTCAAAGACCCCTCTAATGGTCTCTATATCCTGGAGATAAATGACCCAGCATAGAAGCCAGATTGGCTCTGGTACTTCCCCTAGTGTTGAAGCCATCAACAGTCCCAATGTTGAAACTGACACCTCAGACATCAAAGCAAGTGTTGAAAGGAGCTGCCCCAGTCACCGGTGCAGGAGGTCAGTGTCCACTTGTAGAGATGCAGAAAAACACAGAGATGTGTCACCTAAGTCCCTCATGGCATCAAAGATGCGTGGAAAGGAGCAGACTGCAGCACAGAAGACCCCACTGGTACTGGACCACGTACCAGAAGTATTCCTATTGATGTCAACTCTGGCGCCAGCAGAACAAACATGACGCACACTGGAGCCACTCCTGGCAGAGTTACAGACCAATACTGATGTAATCCTTGGCATGGAAAATACCTTACCAACAGGCATCGCATACAGAGGAGGTGTACTTGTTGCCATCCTCAGTACACACCATTTCATTGGGGTCCAGCAGGGACCTATGTCCATTGAAGACTCCATTGACGCATTAGAGCTGAGAGAACCAAGGCTCTATCCAGACCTTGACCAGTGGCCTGTTGGGAATAACACTGGTTCAGTGCTGACATATGTACGGAATGACACAGTGGCCCTACTAGGAGTCAGTGCCCTCATTCACAGAAGAAGAAGAGGCCTTCCTCTGTTGTGTCTTTGCTGGCAAGATCTTTGTCACCAAAATACAGAGGGATGAGATCCAGAAACTGAATGGTCACTCTTCCCTGCTTAAGGACCTCTTCTCATCTTCCCTGGACAAGGCGGTAGCATTGATACCAGCACTAAGTGATTTCAAGGCTTTTCAGGAGCTCCTGGTATGGATTTCGGACACCTTGGGCATTGAGACTTCAGTCATCTCTGAAAAGTCCCACAAGCTGTTTGACATTTTGTTGGCTGATGGTCCTGCTGGGATTGCCTAAATCTGGCAAGGGCTAGTCACAAGGTTACTATAACACCAATGGTGAAACATGTTGAAATGGTATCAGAGACCCTCATGGTTAGAATAACTCTTAAACCCATCCTAACCTTGGTTCCCTAGTCATGTTAGCTATCAGAAGTCAAAATCTACCAAGACCAGATCCCAGATTTAGAAGCATTTGGAAGAAAGGTGCTCTCTCTGGCTTCACTCCACTTAAGTGGCCAACTGCCAGGTATTGCTGGCCAAATGCATCTTAACGGGGAACACGGTAATGCCCTTCCTGGCAAACCTCCCTTATGAAAGCAGAGAGGAAGCTGAAAGACGTCATAAAGGAAGGCTGACTAGTGGCCATGATGGCCTGGCAGGCAGTGATACACACCACAGCCTGATCTATGGACACTGAGGTGACAGTGCAGAGAGTCTGGTGGCTCTGATCTTCAATCATCCTGCATGGGGTACAAGCCACATGTGAGGACTTGCTCTCTGAGGGCTTGGAACTGTTCAGCAAATGGACAGATAGCATCCTACACTCACTGAAAGATTCCAAGGAGACTTCATGCTCCTTGGGGAATTTATACTCACCTGCCCTATCAAAGGCATATCACCTTCAACCATGATGCACCAGCAGAGACAGGGTACCTCACCTTACCACAGACAGACAAGTACTATGCCAGGAAATGTCCGAGGTACAACAGGGAGTGACAGCCTTCCTTGAACTGTTGTGATGACTCATCAGCAGAATTGATGAGGTGGTCATGAACTGCATGAGAATGAGTCCATGGATCTCAACCTTCAGAAGCCGCCTCACCCCATTCCATCAGGCATGGTCTGCTGTAACATCAGATAGATGGGTGTTGGAGATTATTGCCCAAGGCTACCCCATCCAATTCCACTAACTACTTCCTACCCCCATCACCATTCCTCTTCAAGGACCCCTCTTACAAGAGCCTATTACTAAGAAAAGTAGTCTCTTTGGTTTGAATGGGAGCCGTAGAGCGGGCTCTCCAGGAATATTAGGGAAGAAGCTTCTTTTTCATATATTTCCTCATTCTGAAAATAAAAAGGGAGAGAGCTTCATCCTGTCCTGGGCCTGAGTAGACTCAACAAATACATATGCAGTCTCAGGTTCAGAATGGTAATGCTTGACTCAGTAATTCTGTCACTCCAAGCTCAAGACTTGTTTGTAGTGCTTAGCTTGCAGGATGTGTACTTCCATATAGCTCTCCATCCAGCCCACAGGAAGTATCTAATGTCCAGAATGAAGCCAAACCATTACTGATACAGAGTTCTGCCCTTCAAACTCTTCATGACATTGAGACGTTTTCACCAATTGCCTGGGCATAGTAGTGGCACACACCTAAGGGATTCCATAGGGAATCCAAATTTGGTGATATCTGGACGAGTAGCTGATCAGAGGCCCGTCCTGGGAGGAGACTGGAACAGGCTTAGATTGCATCCTCTCTCTGTTCTCCCACTTGGGACTACTGGTGAACTATGAGAAGTCATTCCTTGCATCAACCGTGATGATAGAGTTCACAGGATCTCTGCTCAACTTCAGTTTGGCTAAAGCTTTCCTGACAGAGGACGCTTTGCAATCACTTCAATTGGTAGTGCATGACCTAAAGACAACACCAACAGTGACACTATACATGTCTGGGGCTCCTTTTTGCAAGTTCTTGAGTTGTTAGATCTCTTTTTAGCCAGATTTCAACGTGACTGATTATATAATGCCTAGTGGTTTTAAAATAAGCTATTCACTTCTTCTCAAAAAGCAACTTACCAGAGTTTGGCTCCATTTCTCTGTGGTCTGAGTCATCAGACGCTAAAAATTACATTAAAAAACTACATCAAAAGAATGTTAAGGTTGCAAAATCAAGCACCTTAAAGCTAAGAAAAGCCAGAATTATGATTGCCTGTGCAACTTTAATTTGATCTTCATGTGCATTTGCATTGTAGTAGACTTTGATAGACTTTAATTACATGATCATCTACTATTTTTTCCCCACAGAACTCCGCCTTCCTTGTTTAGCTAATCCCAGTTCACCCTCCATCCAGGGTCCTTGTCCCAGTTTCCCCCTGCTGAGTCCCACTCTTGACTCAAATGTGGAGGGGATGAACATTGAGAGCAAATGAAGAAAGAATCTCCTTGCACTGTTCTGGTGCCCACCATCACAGTGGCCCGGGCTGCCAGGAGGAGCAATTGCAAGGAAAGTCCTGCTCAGCCCTGCAGCTCTGGTTTCTGGAGCATTCCCAATGCCAGAAAAATCTTAAGAAAATATAGCTGCCAAACTCTAACAAGCTATTACTGAGCATGTGCAAACGGATGTTTTTAAGAGCTTGTAATAGGGCCAAACTTGGGCAGTTTTTCACATGAATGACAAAAAAGCACATCCCTGGTCCCAGGGCGACCCCCACCCTCCATTGCCAAATTTAAATTCCCTGCTCCCAAGTCATGGAGGTACTACAGCTTCTCAATTAAATGGTTGTAATTTTTTTTAAACATGTGCAAAACAACATTTCCCCCCTAACTTCCTCTTCAGAAATGGCAGGATCATTTTTGTTTAAAATTGTGGGGGGGAGACCACCCAAAGCCCCCAAATCGGCTTGAGGCAAATACTCAGCATGGAAAATTTCAGTCTGAACAGTTTGCCCGATACGTTCCATTGAATAATTAAGTTTGGCAATCTTAACTAATAAGTGATGCTATGGGTTCTGCCTATAACAGGTGAGTAAGGCTACGATCTAGTCACAGGTATTTTTAGTAAAAGTCACGGACAGGCCATGGGCAATAACCAAAAAGTCATGGCCAGTGACCTGCCCATGACTTACTAAAAATGCCCTTAACTAAATCTTACCTGCTATGGGAGTGTGTGTATGTGTGTGTGCTCCAGCGGATGCTGCTGCTTCTGGGAGTGGGGAGTGGCCTGGGGCTGCAGAAGTCCCAGAGGTCCCGGAAAGTCACAGAATCTGTTACTTCCGTGACCTCCGTGAAAGATTGGCAGCCTTACAGATGAGTAACAACCTTGTGGGTATGCAACAAGACAAAGATATATTTTTTCAACTGATAAAATTCTAACACATTCTGGTTTTAGTGGTTTAGTGCAATTAAAATAAGTAATATAGCTTAGTCATATTTTGATAAATTAAATGTTATTGTGGCACCTTGAAGCCCTGTAAACGCATATTTTTTACCATAATGTATTAATCTGAATAAATATTCAAAGCTATTAGTCTCTCTGAGTAAGATATATTTTGGTTTTCATAGCAACAAGTTAGTGTAATGTTTTATTTTGCATAGCAACTAAAAATAAACATTCAGATTAGCTATAGTAAAACCTGCACAATAAACCTTCAGTATGCAGCCATCTTAAGAGAGCACCCCAAAATATCCCAAACATATTGAGTACTGAACAATTTCACATTTGTATAAGGCTGTTTCATTAACCAGCATACTTTTGTCTGACCCTTGAGTAGCTTATCAAGAAAACGTTAATTGTTTTTAAATAGCTCCATAGTGATATATTTTCTGCAAAACATGTTAGGTGTTTACAGATTTCTGGTCTCAATTCCTGTCATTTTAGGTCTTTGCAACTCTTAAATATATTTTGTATTGGGTAAGAATTATAAGATACCACTTATGCTCTATGAGGCAGGGACCTTTTTTTTGGGGGGGGGTCTCACCTAGCACAGTAAGGCACCAGTGCCGATAGTGGCATCCAGACGTAGTGATATAAATAGTGATAATAGTCCTATCTGAAGGAATATCTAAGATCATTTCAAACCAGATTAATAACTTGTAATAGCTTTTACAGACCAGTTTTTAACTGGATGTTCTGCTCAGAATAATATTTACAATAGCACCTCAGACATGCGTCTGACGAAGTGGGTATTCACCCACAAAAGCTTATGCTCCAATACGTCTGTTAGTCTATAAGGTGCCACGGGACACTCTGTTGCTTTTTACAGATCCAGACTAACACGGCTACCCCTCTGATAAGTAGCACCTCAGTCACTGATTAGCAGGCATTTGGTTTAATAAAACTACATTACTCTCTGCTAGTGAACTTTTCTAATTTAATATCCTACTTTTGAATATGATATGCATAATAATTGGCCTGAGTGCTGTGTGATAATCACCACAAGTAATATATCTCATCCCAAAATTCCTGAGTTCAGCAGTAGCATTGTTTTATATGAAGATTCTTGTTGTCCTACATCGGGCATTTAAAACATCCTTAGAAGTAACAGGTTTGTCATCTAAGGTAGTAGCCAGCATTAATTTTGCTACTGTGGGGTTTTACAGTATGCTTTTTAACTGCTGTCCAAAGATATTTAGCACTTATATATATCTTGATCCATAGATATTAGAGTGTTTCACAAAAGTTATAAGCATTATTGCCACTTTACAGTTGGGAAATCTGAGTCATAGCAAGGTTGTAACTTCCTAAAATCACAAGTGAGTCATTAGCAGAGCTGCGAATAGAATTTAGTATTTGACTCAGTCTAATATCCTACTCTCACTCTCCCCCTCCCTTTAACTACAGAAATACTTGCTCATTCTATTTGTGTGTTTCATGTTAAACTGCTTGTAGGTTTCTTGAATCAGAAATCTGGAAGGGTAGCCTATATAATAGGAAAAGTTTCACTTTCTTTGCATATTCTGAGGCACCTAACCAGTTAGAAATCCCCTAAAATCCTCAGTAAGGATGGGGCCAGTGAAACTTTTTCTGTTAAGTTTCCAGCTAATATCTTTTCTACTGGTATGTGAACCTCCTGGGATTGTAAATGTCCTAAACCTTTCTAGTTTTATAACCCTTTAGTACAAAACCATGCTGGCAAATATTTGTGCGTGCTATACTTGCAGGCTAATAAGAGATGTTTTAACTGACATCTGGCATTTTTCCCAGATTGCCTGCATTCATTTCAAGCCCCATGTTGTGTGGCAAAGTAGGATTCCCAACTTACTTCTGTATGCACAGTGAAATAGGTAAAATGTTTCTTTTGGATAGCATAGTGGAGAGAAGTCTCATAAGCGCAAAGGGGGAAAAATCTGCAAAATTTCTCTCAAAGGACAGAAATTGAATTTTAATTTCATAAACATTAATTTGGAAAACAGAAGAACCCAGAAAAGCACGTATTATCTTAAGTCATGTCTACATTACAAAAATTACTTATTGGTTGATAGGGGTATTAATGATGGGTGCAGCTGAACTGGTTCACCTCTTCTCAAAAATGGATAACTTTCATAGTACAGTATATACAAGTGAAGCTTCAGTCTATTCATAAATTGGATTCCACTATGATAATCATTTTGATATAGGGCAGTTATCACCTCCCATATAAGTGTTAAGTTCTGTATTCCTGGAGGCTTATCACCTTTCATTCTTTTTCTGCTTTTGCTTGAGCAGTGGAGAGAGGGAGTTGATAAGTTGCCACTGATCTTTGGGAAGAGGTGTAAGGCAGAATCCCTGGCTCTTGGGCCCTGTCTACACTGGCAAGTTTCTGCGCAGTAAAGCAGCTTTCTGCACTGTAACTCCCAAGGTGTACACACTGCCAACCATTTAGTGTGCAGAAACTGCACAGTTATAGCGCTTTAAAAAAACCACCCCAACAGAGGTGTACAGCTTTCTGTGCCGGGGCTACAGCCCTGCGGTCCCAGTGTAGACATCGTGGTCAATTACAGCACTGCAGTTGTCCTCCGGGAGGTGTCCCACAATGCCTGTTCTCACCTCTCTGGTCATCCGTTTGAACTCTACTGCTCTGCCCTCAGGTGACCAATTGTCTGCCCTACACCGTAAATTCCTTTGGAATTTTGAAAGTCCCCTTCCTGTTTGCTCGGTGATTCAGACAGTGGTCTCAGTGCATCTTTCCAGGTGGTCATGCCTGCTCCACGCATCAGACGATCCCCTGCTTGGAGCAATGCCAAACTGCTGGACGCATCAGCATTTGGGGAGAGGAGGCTGTGCAGTCCCAGCTGCGCTCCAGCCGTAGGAATTACGATACCTACGGACAGATTTGGGCCATGACAGAAAAGGGCCATGACCGGGACACATTGCAGTGCAGGGTCAAAGTGAAGGAGCTGTGGAATGCCTACCACAAGACGTGGGAGGCAAACTGCTGCTCCAGTGCTGCGCCCACGAGCTGCCGGTTCTACAAAGAGCTGGACGCGATACTCGGTGGCAACTCCACCTCCACTGCGAAGACCACTGTGGATACTTTGGTGGCTTGCGTGCCAGTCGAGAGTGGACCAAACCAGGATGAGGAAATCTTGGACGAGGATGTGGAGGGGAGGGAGATGCAGAGGATGACTTGGAGGTCAGAGATGCATGCAGCCAGGAGCTCTTTTCTACCCTGGAGGAGGCTAGCCAGTCACAACAGTCGGATCTTGGCAAAGTGCAAACAGAAAAGGAGGCCCCTGGGAAGTGGAACTGATTTTGGGAATAGCTGAAGCGAGTTGTTGGAGGCAGGAGGGTTGCAGAAAGCAGGCTTGTCTCCCACCGAATGCCTAGTCTGAGCAATGGAACAGGCTGTTGATTGACTCCCTCACTTCACGAGAATCTCCCTCAGAGAACTCCAGGAAACTCTGTGGAGATGCTGGGCACTCCGCTGCCGCAGGTTCTTCAGCAGAGCAGCTTTGTTTCTTGCCCCATTAACAGTAACTTTTCCGTGCCGCTGTGCCGTCACGGGGCAGGGGGGGCATTGCTGCAGATAGGTGAGCCGCATAGGGGCCAGGGCGAAAGCCACAGGCTTGGAGAAGACCCTCCCTTGATTCCCTGCTCACTCTCAGCAGCGAAATATCTTCCTTTATCCTGTGGAAAGTGTGGGGACAGGAATGATTATCAGGCCCCGCCCCCCAGTGCTGGCTCTTTCCAAGAGCCCCTTGCCCAGTGTACAGCAGGGACCGGGAACACTGATTTACCCTGCCCCTGCGGCTACTCACCATTTTGGGGGTCTTGTGGCTTGTGTGCTTTCCTGGGGTCAGCCAGTTAGTGACAGTTGTGTGAGTACTGACTGTGTTTTAAAGCAATGAGTCTCATAGACTTTAAGGTCAGAAGGGACCATTATGATCACCTAGTCTGACCTCCTGCACAACGCAGGCCACAGAATCTCACCCACCCACTCCTGTAACAAACCCCTAACCTATGTCTGAGTTATTGAAGTCCTCAAATCGTGCTTTAAAGACCTCAAGGTGCAGAGAATCCTCCAGCAAGTGACCTGTGCCCCACACTGCAGAAGAAGGTGAAAAACCTCCAGGGCCTCTGCCAATCTGCCCTGGAGGAAAATTCCTTCCCGACCCCAAATATGGCGATCAGCTAAACCCTGAGCATATGGGCAAGACTCACCAGCCAGCACCCAGGAAAGAATTCTCTGTAGTAACTCAGATCCCACCCCATCTAACATCCCATCACAGACCATTGGGCATATTTACTGTTAATAATCAAAGATCAATTAATTGCCAAAATTAGGCTATCCCATCATATCATCCCCTCCATAAACTTATCAAGCTTAGTCTTGAAGCCAGATATGTCTTTTTGCCCCCACTACTCCCCTTGGAAGGATGTTCCAGAACTTCACTCCTCTAATGGTTAGAAACCTTTGTCTAATTTCAAGTCTAAACTTCCTAATGTCCAGTCTATATCCATTTGTTCTTGTGTCCACATTGGTACTGAGCTTAAATAATTCCTCTCCCTCCCTGATATTTATCCCTCTGATATATTTATAAAGAGCAATCGTATCTCCCCTCAGCCTTCTTTTGGTTAGGCTAAACAAGCCAAGCTCTTTGAATCTCCTTTCATAAAACAAGTTTTCCATTCCTCGGATCATCCTAGTAGCCCTTCTCTGTACCTGTTCCAGTTTGAATTCATCCTTCTTAAACATGGGAGACCAGAACTGCACACAGTATTCCAGATAAGGTCTCACCAGTGCCTTGTATAACGGTACTAAACCCTCCTTATCTTTACTGGAAATACCTCGCCTGATGCATCCCAAGACCGCATTAACTTTTTTAACGGCTATATCACATTGGCTCATAGTCATCCTGTGATCAACCAATACTCCGAGGTCCTTCTCCTTCTCTGTTACTTCCAACTGATGTGTCCCCAATTTATAACCAAAATTCTTGTTATTAATCCCTAAATGCATAACCTTGCACTTTTCACTATTAAATTTCATCCTATTACTATTACTCCAGCTTACAAGGTCATCCAGATCTTCCTGTATGATATCCCAGTCCTTCTCTGTATTAGCAGTACCTCCCAACTTTGTGTCATCTGCAAACTTTATTAGCACATTCCCACTTTTTGTGCCATAGTCAGTAATAAAAAGATTAAACAAGATTGGTCCCCAAACTGATCCCTGAGGAACTCCACTAGTAACCCCCTTCCAGCCTGACAGTTCACCTTTCAGTATGACCCGTTGTAGTCTACCCATTAACCAGTTCCTTATCCACCTTTCAATTTTCATATTGATCCCCATCTTTTCCAATTTAAGCTAATAATTCCCCATGTGGGACCGTATCAAATGCCTTACTGAAATCGAGGTAAATTAGATCCACTGCATTTCCTTTGTCTAAAAACTGTTACCTTCTCAAAGGAGGAGATCAGGTTGGTTTGGCATGATCTACTTTTTGTAAAACCATGTTGTATTCTGTCCCAATTACCATTGACCTCAATGTCCTTAACTACTTTCTCCTTCAAAATTTTTCCCAAGACCTTGCGTGCTACAGATGTCAAATTAACAGGCCTATAGTTACTCGGATCACTTTTTTTTCCTTTCTTAAAAATAGGAACTATGTTAGCAATTCTCCAATCGTACGGTACAACCCCTGAGTTTACTGATTCATTAAAAATTCTTGCTAATGGGCTTGCAATTTCATGTGCCAGTTCCTTTAATATTCTTGGATGAAGATTATCTGGGCCCCCCGATTTAGTCCCATTAAGCTGTTCGAGTTTGGCTTCTACCTCGGATGTGGTAATATCTACCTCCATATCCTCATTCCCATTTGTCATCCTACCATTATCCCTAAGCTCCTCATTAGGCTCATTAAAGACTGAGGCAAAGTGTTTGTTTAGATATTGGGCTATGCCTAGATTATCCTTAACCTCCACTCCATCCTCAGTGTTTAGCGGTCCCACTTCTTCTTTCTTTGTTTTCTTCTTATTATTTATATGGCTATAGAACCTTTTACTATTGGTTTTAATTCCCTTTGCAGGGTCCAACTCTACATGGCTTTTGGCCTTTCTCACTTTATCCCTACATGTTTTGACCTCAATAAGGTAGCTTTCCTTGCTAATCCCTCCCATCTTCCACTCCTTGTAGTCAGTGTTGTCTGTGTTGCAAACAATACTGCTTCTGTAAAATGTTGCGTTTAAACTTCACAGAGATGACCTTGGGAGCTCAGCCTCCCTCTTTGTTATCGGTGGCTGAACGGCTGTGCAGAATTAGAAAGGGACTAAGGAGGATTTTCTATGTGATGTTATGATGCATTCCACCGCCAAGCAACAGGAATTGAAGGAGTGGCGGGACAGTGAGAAGAGGGACCAAAAGGAGAAAGTGGCACGTCAGAATGAAGCCACGGAGCGGCTCTTAAAGGTTATGGAGCGCCAAGCAGACACGCTCCAGGTGATACTAGCTCTTCAAATCGAGCAGCTCTGCGCCCGCCCTCCCCTGCAGCTGCTGTCACAAAAACCTCTTTTCCATGCGCCCCCAGACACCGCCAACACACTTATCAACCTCCTGGCTCCAGTCTATACCCACGGTATTCCACTCCTCCCTCCTCACAGTCCAGCACTGCGGAATCCCACTACCCACTGCACTCAACACCCATCCCTCTGCAGTTTGACCCTGCTGAAATACAGTAGCCGCTGCATTGTACTCCAAAGGAGAAGGTTGGATGTGATCACTGGACATACACAAGTCTTTAGCCGTCTTGGGACCTTCCCTTCCCCCATCCCCCTCACTGCTGATGGGTTTTTTTTTGTTTGTTTGTTTGACTCTCTCCTCCAGTTGTTGTCTTTTAATAAAAGAATTGTGTTGGATTGAAAGCAATCTTTATTCTATTAATTGAAAGCAAAAAGAGCCCTGCAAAGCAACATACAATTATGTTAAACCCACATATTGCATCATGTGCACCAATCACCTCCTAGCATTACAAGCACTGCACTCCTGAGCATATCAATAGATATTAGTAGCTTTCAGCTTCAAATTGCTGCCTGAAGGCATCCCTGATCCTTATGGCCCTGTGCTGTGCCCCTCTAATAACCCTGGTCTCTGGCTGTTCAAACTCGGCCTCCAGGTGCTGAGCCTCTGTGGTCCAGCCCTGAGTGAAGCTTTCACCCTTCCCAATATTATGGCGTGTACAGCACGCGGCGGTAAGCATAGGAATATTGTCATAGGCCAGGTCCAGCTTCCCATAGAGGCAGTGCCCGCAGGCTTTTAAACGTCCAAAAGCACACTTGACAGTCATTCTCTGCTTGCTCAGCTTGTTGAACCGCTCCTTGCTGTTATCAAGTTGCCCTATGTATGGCTTCGTAAGCCAGGGCATTAAGGAGTAGGCGGGGTCTCCCAGGATCACAATGGGCATTTCGACTTCCCCTATGGTGATCTTCAGGTCCAGGAAGAAAGTCCCTGCTTGCAGCTTCCTGAACAGGCCAGTGTTCTGAAAGATGCGTGCATCATGCACCTTTCCAGACCAGCCTGCGTTAATGTCTGTTAAACGCCCACGGTGATCCACAAGCGCATGGAGAATCATTGAGAAATACCCCTTGTGATTAATATACTCAGTGGCTAGGTGGTCTGGTGCCAGAATTGGAATATGCGTGCCATCTATTGTCCCTCCACAGTTAGGGAAGCCCATTTGTGCAAAGGCATCTACAATGTCATGCATGTTGCCCAGAGTCACGGTCTTTCGGAGCAGGATGCGATTAATGCCCTGCACACTTCCGTGAACACGAGTCCAACAGTAGACTTTCCCACTCTGAACTGATCAGCGACCGATCGGTAGCAGTCTGGAGTAGCCAGCTTCCACAGTGCAATTGCCACGCGCTTCTCCAACAACAGGGCAGCTCTCATTCTCATGTCCTTGCGCCGCTTGGCTGGGGCGAGTTCATCCCACAGTCCCATGAATGCGGCTTTCCTCATCCGAAAGTTCTGCGGCCACTGCTCATCATCCCAGACGTGCATGACAATGTGATCACCACTCAGTCCTTGTTTCCCGAGCCCAAAAGCAGCGTTCCACTGTGGTCAGCACCTCCGTGAATGCCACAAGCAATCTCGTGTCGTAGCTACTATGTGTGGCGAAATCAATGTCGCACTCCTTTTGTATTTTAACGAATAACTCCACTGCCACTTGTGACATGTTGGTCAGAGCGAGCAGCATACTGGTCAACATTTCGGGATCCATTCCTGCAGCCCGAAGAGGCAGGGTGCACAGTACATGAACTGTTGAAAGATGGTGCCAAATGCGGACGGAAGCACAGGGATTGCTGGGATGCGAAGCAATGCATCACAGGTCTTTGGGACAGGACCCAGGATGCCCCGCCACCTCCTCCACCTTCCCACAGCTCTTAGTGGCAGAAGAGGAAGAGATGCTCTGTGGATAGCTGCCCAGAGTGCACCGCTCCGAATACTGCAGCAAGTGTGAACACGCTATTGCGCAGGCAGCTGACAGTGTGAACACACAACAGCAGTTTCCCTTCAGCGTTCTCTGAGCGGTGCTTTAATTCTGCCAGTGTAGACGTGCCCTTGGTCTCAGTTTAGCAGAGTCCCCCTGAACAAGGTTGGCCTTACGGAGAGGTGGGCAACGTGGGCAACTGCCCAGGGCACTGTGATCAGGGGTCATCTGGTTAAGAGGCAAGGAGCGGGTTAGGTCTGGGGTGTGAGGCTGCGGAAGGGAGCTTGGGGCAGTGGGGGAGACAGCAGGGCCTGGGGGCAATGGGATGGGTAGGGGGCTGGGGTGTGTGTGTGGAATCCTTGGGAAGTAATGGGGCCCAGGGGAGGCAGTGGGGCCCAGGGGCAATGGCGGGGGAGGCAGTGGGGGCCGGGGTGCCAAAATACAAGTTCACCCAGGGCACCATTTTCCGTAAGGCCAGCCCTGCCTCTTAAAGTGAAAATTCAGCCTTCCAAAGGCTCACCCTCAATTGCCACTGAAGGGAAGACCTTCACCAAGAGTATAGTGGAAGAGGGAGAGGGGGATCTTTGCCAGATAGACCCTCTCTGTTACTGTAGAATTCTGTTTATAGTAAGGTAGTTGGTTTTTTTGTGATGGGTGTTTTTGGAGGGAAGAGACAGCTTGTGGTTTAAAAAGAGAGATCTTAACTCTTACTTTCTTCTCTGAAGGCCACCAATGCTCACAGGCAAGCTTTTTGCAGCCTGATTCCCTTATCAGTCTCAGATTTCAGTGTGTTGAATTGGTTGTGGTAAATGAGTTACTCATTCTTCACTCTACCTATTGTTTGGGGGTTTCATAGCCACAGAAGTTCTTTCTGGGTAAAAACTATCCATAAGATTTAGATAGTGTTGGTGAAAGCCCCATTAAGACCTCTTCTAAAAAAATCAAATCAAATTGTTTAGCTGATAGTTTTGAACCTTTGAAGTGCTGAACAGGTGTATACAGTGATGAGCTGCCAAAATCTTAACAACCGGTTTCCTACCGGCACTTCGGCGGCAGGTCCTTCAGAGCCTCCGAAGACCCGGAGCGAGTGAAGGACCCGCCGCCGAAGACTTGGAGCGCCGCCCGGTGAGTACAAGCCCCACGTGTTTTTTTTACGTGGTGTTTTTTTTTTTAATTTTTTTTTTAAAAGTCATCCCTGCCGGGGCCCTGTCAAAACTGTTCGAATTGGGCCCCGCACTTCCTAAAGTTGGAATCGGCCCTGCACATCGGGGTTGCAAAATTGTATCAGGGTCCGGGTAGGGAAGGCTATGCCTCCCAAAACAGCTGTCTTCCCCCCCCCCCCCCCCCCCCCCCCCCCCCCCCCCCCCCCCCCA
>NW_020664598.1:1626242-1818757 GCF_002925995.2 Terrapene triunguis | reverse complement strand
CCCCCCCCCCCCCCCCCCCCCCCCCCCACCCCCCCCCCCCCCCCGACTCCCCCCCCCCCCCTTCACCCCCCCCCCCCCTGACCGCGCCCCCCCCCCCCCCGAACCTCACTGTTGAATAATAGCTGACTGTGTCTCCAAATATAATACGTATGGTAGGCAATAAGTCAGATTTAATAATCTTTATTGGATTCTGATATTTATTGCAAAATTGAACTAAGTGCTTTGATGAAGCAGTTTTTACAAGCACTAGTATGAATTGAAGCTAGCAGTTACATTAATTTAATCTCTATTCTGTGGATATGATGAAAAGCTTGGCAAGAATTTAAACAGTAGCCTTGGCAAACGTTACAGAACACCATTGTGGTTAAGGGATTATATAGCTACTGCCAGTGGCTGTAAACAAAAGAAGTGATGTTTTAACAGTTAGCCAGTGAGAAACCATAGTATTTCCATTATTATACAAACAGGTCTTAAAGTCATTGCCTTTCTTCCTGATGTGTTAAAAGCAATTACCTTGGTTAATAAAATTCAAAGACAAGTTTTATTTTTCCTATTCACAAAGTTTAACGGACAGATCCTCTTTAGAATGCTGGCTGATATAGTCTTACCATTATCTCTCCAGCTATTTTTCTAAGTAAAATAAGTTACATATTTAACCTTGTCTGAAACAGAGAGACAGATTAACATGAATAGATAATACAGGCTTTAAAAACAGAACTATAAACTGGAGAAAATGAGGCAAAAATAGAAAGGAAATGTAGAGGAGAGGATTTTGCTAGGGGAACAACAGCTATTATTTAGAACATACAGACAGGCAACTCACTGCCCCCTGGGATCCCATGCCTTCCTCCCCTGAGCCTCATCACCCCCCGATTCCTCCCCCCCAGCCTCGTCACCCCCCAATTCCTCTTCTCCCCGTCTTACCTTGGGCTCCGGCAGGCTGCAAGCTGCAGTCTGATTCAATCAGCCTGCAGCTCACAGCCTGCCAGAGCCCAAGGTAAGATGAGACTCAGAGGGGAGGAATGGGAGGGGGGGGGAGAGGGATGAGGCTGGGGGGAGGAATCCGGGGCTGACAAGGCTCGGGGGAAGGAATCGGGAGGCTGCGCGGCAAACCAGGGGAAGGTAGTGCTCGGGCAAAGGACACTTGGCTCTTCAGCTGTACAGAGCCGAGGTGTCTCCCAGCAGCAGCCATGACGTATGGTAACCCTAACAAATGGTTCTAAACTGGCTTCTACATTTAACAACCGGTTCCTGCGAACCTGGCTCCAGCTCGCCACTGGGTGTATAGTAGTGCTAGCATTTTTTCAATAAATGGAAGTGATCAGGGTTTTAGTTACATAGACTTGTAACTGGATACTTCAGTAAATAGACTTTCTAAAATTATTTTTATCACCTTTTTAAAATCTGATTCATCTTATCGATGTTTTTCTATCATGAATGCAAATGCATGTTGACAGCTTTCACCACTCCCCATTTGCTGTTTAGGAGAAATAATGAATTCTATGTGGATTTTGCAAATTGAGACGTGGAGGGAGAGGAGGAAGCATTGCTCAAATTTTAGAACTTTGATCATGTCTCTTTAATTGGCTGTACCTTGGCTAATTTAATCTACTGTGGATAACTTCTACAGGAGCTTTAACTCTGATATAATTAAATACAAATAGAAACAAATGCCCTAACTTTTTCCCCATGTATTTTTCCTCTCTGTCTTTGACTGTATCTGAAACATCATTATAATCCACATTTTAAAACTGTGGCTTGCCCCTCTTCCTTCCAAATACCACTAATGTCTTCAGGGCACATCAGACACCATTCTTCTGGGGACAGTGGCCAAAGGAACAACTGTCCCTTTCAAATCAGTTACATCTGCTCCTTAATAGGCCTGATGACTTACTGTTGAGTAGCTCAAGGCACTTTCTTTCCTGAGGATCTGTGACCATGCACAAACCATTGTGTGGACTCTTATTTTGAGTGGCTCATTTCGATTTAGTTTAAACCTGTTCCTCATCGATTTTAAACTAAACCAAAATAAGCCTGGTTTAAATTAAAATAAGAATGTCCACACAGCCGTTTGTACAGGTTTAACTAAATTTGTTTAAAATCGCACTTTAGTTAAATTTGGAGGGGAAACTTGCTGAATTTTGATAATGGCCATTTATTACTTTTGAATCTGTTTTAATTTCTGCTGAGTTATGTAAGCGAAATCCCCTTTGATAACCCACAAGTGAAATTAAAACCAAACAAAACCAACTATACAGCTGTGAGATTGAACCTTCCAATCACTGGTCATCAGGTGTCTTGTGTATGAGTTGTATTGTCTGTCCAATTTTTAAAATTAGAAGCTTCTTTGGGCGGGGACCACATCATCTTCTTGAGTAGATTCCCACGACTATAGGTGGTGCTCAATAGAGAATAAATAATACTCCGTTATTTGACAAGGACATTGAATAATAATGTCTGTGATAAGTCTACCTTTAAAGGGAAATACTCTGTTAGTAGTTTAAATATACTGTAGTCTGATTACGTTCTACAGCAACTTAAAATTCATGATGTTTTACTATGATAAAAGCGTATCCGTTGTTCCAGATATGCTCTTTGGAGAAAGCAGACTCCTTACAGTGACGTTGCTTTGGTTTTCAGCCAAGAAAGCAGGCTACGCTGACTGCCTGACTGACAAATAACTTTTGCCTTTGGAAAACACGAATGATAATTTTAAACACTATTAAAAATATCCAGTAAAAGCAGTATGAATATTGTTTTATTTATGTTGATATATAATTTTACTTAATAAATGGAGTGTATCAATTTTTCTCTACCTGGTGATGAGATTTTATTATATAAATTCATACTCTACTTCTAACTTCTGGCTTTGTTGTCTCAGCTGTATTGAGCTAGTACCATGGTGTGACCTTGACCTTAAGTAATTTTGTAAGTGGCTCACTGTCCATTCAGGGTAAGAATAGTGCAATTGGACCACAGACTTACTCATTGCTCTTTCAAACTACACAGTTACTCTTGTATCTGGATGACCTGTTCCCTCAAAGATGCTGTTTCAAACTAACAAAAAGTGATTTGAATGCTTCTCATTCATTTTTTCTGAAACTCGATATGGTCAAATTGAGTTGGAGAGCTCATTTAAAGCATTTTCATGCTGAAGGATATCTGGTCTGTTGTAAACATGACACTTCATTTGTCCTAAACAAATTATTTATCACCTTGAATGGGTCTGGTCTTTAAACTACTTTCTTATTAGTCTTTCTGTTATTTGACTTTAATTTCTGTACAGCCTTTAGTTGATAGGCTTATTATGAGAGTGCAGCATAACAACACATTTGAAAGAGTCTGCAGTGTTATGGGATTTAATCATGGTCTTTACACAATTAATGAAGTCCCTTTTGAGCCTCTTGGGGTTTGTCTACACAGGAATACAAGACCCGCAGCATGTTTTTAGCTGGCCTAGGTCAGCTGGCTCGGGCTTTGGGGCTAAAATTCACTGTGTAGACTTTGGGCTCTTTGGGATCCTGTACCTCACAGGATCCCAGAGCTTGGGCTCCAGCCCAAGTCTGAATGTCTACACATCTATTTCTCAGCCCTGGAACCTGAACCCCACAAGCCCAAGTCAACTGACCCAGGCTAGCTGTAGGTTTTTTTATCCCTGTGTACACATACCCTTTGATTTGCAAGACCAGGTTTCTTACATGGGCTGTTTTTCTGTCTAAAGTTCATTATGTTTAAAAAAATTGATTTTTTCAGAGATGCTGAGTTAGCTGGTATTTGTACTGACAGAATTCAGTGGAAGTTCTGGGTGCTTGGCATCTCTTAAAATCTAGCCACTTTTACTTAGGTGCCCAAGTATGGATTGAGTTCTTATTTTAGGCACTCAGGTTTGAAAATTATGGCCTGTTTCCAGTGGTGGTCTTGCATTTCCCATTGATTGTCTGGAACTGCCAGAGATCACTTGATGCTTGTTTTTGCTGCACATTTATCTCAGATGTTACCTGTAACTCAAGTCCTGTCTGCACAAAAAACATTTAACCTAAGTGGGGAGGTGTTTTTAACTTGAGTTGCCTGGCCTGTCAGGGGTAGGCTAAAGCCTGAGTTAGCACAGCTCATCAACAGCTAACTTGACCACTCTGCAGTGTGGATGCAGGTCTGCTCCACTTGAGTGCTCCAGCGCCTTTCTACAGTTTCCCTGTGTCCAGAAATGACAGACAAGTTCTCCCACAATTGACGGGAAAAGAATTCATGAAGTGGCTCAGCTTACTGCAGTGAAAATAACCATGGGATGTCCCCCTACAAGTCTTAATGCCATTCACGAATGTATGCAGCACCAGCATGGACACAGTAGCTTCAGTGGTGTTTTTGCATTGTAGCTGCTCTTATGGGAGTGTAGATAACTGAAGTTAAATCTGTTGGGAAGATATACTGTTGGAAAACCTATTTTCTAGAAGAATGCCAGCATCCAAATTGCTCATCTTTTTTTAGAGTGCAGGGCAAACACAAAAAGCTTGCTTCATACAGTTATAAAGTGTTGCCTGACACTGTGCTAAGAGTCTATTTCTGAACTCCTAGAAATCCACCTTTCCTGCTTATGTATTGTGATGTTTATCTTCCATCTTGTGCATATTTTTAGTCATAGTTTTCACTTTAAAAGTAGACTATATAGTTTCTCCTTTATATAGAGACCAATATATAGCATTTTACCTATACATGTGCATATACATACACACTTTACTGGTCAGAAGCTCTGACATAACGCACTACAATGCACCTAATTTTCTGCCTTGAGTTAGAGAACACGAGAACTTCTGAAAGCTTGTGTGATCTTTCTGGGTCAGAGGCAGTGTGGCTTCAACAATAAGGAATCTTTGGTACAAACAGATTTCTGAGAAATAAAAATACATTTTTTCTGTTAAATCTAATAAAAGCCATGATTTTCAAAACAGTTAAGTGATTTTGGATACCAAACTTGAAACATACTAATAGAGCCTAAATTTCAGAGGATGGATGTTCAATGCTCCCTAATCACTTTTGAAGATCTGGGCCATTCTTCCTTTATTGTTAGATAATTTAGAAGCTCTTAACAAAATAGTATAAAATAGTTGTGGACAGCTGGAGAGCTTGCCTTTCTTTCTGACTAAATAAATCCTGCTTCTTAGTGCTGTTTTAGGCAAAAGTGGTTGTCCTCAAGACTTTAATAAGATATTGTGAATGTATTAAGTCCCCATTATGATACTTCTTAAAAGCATAAAATGAAGTTGAGGGATTCAAACCCACAAGTTCCCTTCTTTTAAAAACTGTCAAGATGAATTATGCTTATTTTTAAAGATGGAAAATGAATTTTATTGTAGGCCACCAAAATTATTTTATTGACAATAAAAAGTTATGAATATGAGATGTTGCAAAAATATTACAGCACAGCTGTTGGATTGATAGCCCTTTTAAAATATACACAGGCTTTTGTAAAGATGATGAGTAAAATGCTCGCCCTTCCTTGCAGCTTAGCAAACTTTCTTTTCAGAGATGTGATGTGTCGATCTACTGATAACTGTGCTGCAAACAAAAACAGGACCCCCATGCCATTGTATTACTTTGTTTACTAATTTAGAGCTAATACATTATCTTCCAATGTTGAACTTGTCAGTCAAAGCAGTCAGTCACTAGACATAATACATGTGTACTCTGGACTCCTAGAATGGGGGAAAAGCACTGGTAGGCAGGATTTCTGGTTTCTGTTTGCAGCTTTTTACAGGCTTCCCATGTGATCCTGATACGAGAGTTTGTAGGACACTTTCATTTTGAAAGTCACATTTGTATGAAATTTTATATCTATTATTGTTATGGCATTTAATACTATTGTACCAGAACACTTTCTCCAGTTTATTTCCTTTTTTTCCACTTTTGTGTGTTTGACAGCACTTGGTGTAATACAGCAGTTTCAGCTCTCTCATTGGTCAGTTTCTGTATGGGTCTTGGACCCAACTGCAGGAGAGAGAAATATGGTTTAAAATGGGAAAATGTGATTGTATAATCACAAAAATTGGCAGTGGAACTCAGAGGTACATGTCATATCTGAAACTGTTTAGCTAATTTTTTCCTAATTGACTAGTTTTTAGTTAATGGTGTCTCATTAAACTTTCTGTGCCTCAGATTCTCCATCCATTACATAGGGATAATTTCTTACCTCACAGGGGTTTATGAGGCTTAATTCATGTTTGTCAAGAGTTTGGGATCCTCTGTATTCTGCATCAGAGGGGTAGCCGTGTTCTGTATTCTGCCTCACTTCTGCAAATCACTTTAGCAAATGCTTATGTCCTATTGAACTCAATGAAACTTAAGTACATGCTTACGTTTGCTGAATCGGGGCCTAAATAATTACAAAATATTGTTTTTATTCTATTGCTGCAGTTTTTGACAGATGTTCTGATAAGCATAATCTTTGTAAAATATCCTTGTAAAATAGTTCATAGAATGAAAGAGAGGTTAAGTGAGTCAAAAACAGGAGGTTCTCCACTGTCTTAACACTAATTCCTTTTGCTTAATTTCCTGGGTACTCCTGAAGGCAGGCATTTCCTGTAATCACCTTCCCTTCTGTATGTCATCACTAAAGCAAATAACTACAGCTAGATCTTCAATTTATAATCTTCAAAGTTACTGTCCCTAGCTCTGTTTCGATTACAGCCTATCATAAACTGTATCTTCAGCTTTGTGCCTGACTGCACAGAATTCTTGTCCTGAGTTCCTTCCCTACACATTTAATTCTTGCCCGTCCACTTCCAAAAGGAGGGAAACTACTTTAAAAGAGGAAACTTATCCACGTGGCATGATGTTAGACCCAGCTGTCCACTACTGCTAAGTCTGGTGTTTTTGACATCACAAGTTGTTGTAATTGAATTACATTTTAGTGTCTCTTTCAGCAGATCCTTTTGTACAGCTCTTTAACATCTTGCACATACTACTAGAAATAATTGCTTTTCAGTAATGGTACTATTTATAACTGGCACATATAGACCAGAAAGCATACATAATGCTACATGATTTTAAAATATCTTTACAGCATGAAAGAACAAACTCTGATTCTGTTTTAATAGCTTAAAATCTGAGTATCCGAATAGAGAGTTTGATTTATATTTTGATTACAAACACAGGCTCAAGCAAAAATGAAAATCTGTTTAGTTTTTACTTTTTAATTCCATGAAAGTATAGAGTAGGCGCTCCTCTTCACTCCCCATCATATGCTTGTCAGTACAACTGAAGAATGGTGGGATTTTTCATTGCCATGGCGTAGAGCTGGGAAGTGCACTTTGACATTTTGTAGAGCAAAGGAGAGAGTGAGAGCTGAGCTGGTCTATAAACTACTAGACTGTGGGTGTGTAAAGCAAGCTGTTCAGCATGACATGAAATACTTGCTTTGAAGTCTGTGAAATGGGGACCTGCCAGTCTGTGTGCACTCCATTTGCTCATAGACCGAAGGATGGTGGATCTAGAGAGACCATGTGTCTCTTTTCAGCAGGATAGCCTGAGCTCAGGAGACCAGATAATTGTTCTGTTAATCTCCCTGGAACCCTTATGGCTGGGATGTGCAAAGAGAGCTGCTTAAACTCCTTGTCTATATCAGGCTTCAGAAAAGGATTTTTTCAAAAACTGGTTTCTGATTTTATATGTGCAAATTCAGTGATTGGTTACACAAATGCCTTTCTGTACATACGAGTGTGGTAATAGCATGTGAGAGTGCAAATTTAGAAGCCGACTAAAGTAGGATAGTCTGTGGGAGGAAACCTCAGGAGTAGCTATCTCTGATGAAGGGGTACTAGATATTTTTTCAACTTTCTTGTTCAAACCTATTCACAAGAGAGGGCACTTTATTTTGGGTAGTCCTATGTTAAAGTAAGCTTGAGTTTTATTTCTAAAGTCTTATACTTCTGTGACATAAGCATTTCAGTCAACAGCAATGTGTCTTTTGCCTATTCCAGTACAATGTAAACACATCTATGTATTAACTGTTTTGCATCTCAAAGCTTTATAAATCTGACGGTGCTATGCATTAATCTACATTAAAATAGTTTGAATACTTTGTGTATATCTGCCACTTGAATCTCTTTCCTCATGAACACGGAAAATTATATATGTAAGCTACTGTCTATCTTCAAAATGTATGGGATACCTTCCTCTTGCTTCCTTTGCACACCCTACCCCGCAAAAACCCTCATACCTTGATCAGCCATCAGATTTTTTTTTTTTTTTTTTTTAACATTAGTTGTCCTAACCTCCACCTAGTAGAATGAAATTATTCCAGGCGAGTTGAAATCTTGTTGGTCCAAATTCCCTTGGAGTGGATGAAGATTGCCAGTCAGATGAAAATGTGACTCACCATAGAAACAGCTCACCCTGTAGCATAGATATGGTGAATTAACCAATCACTTTCTGGCACATTCATATTTAATAGAAAACATAGCAACAAAGATGATAGCATGACAACGGCAGCATCTGCCCAAGAGAAATTTTTTGGGGGAAAAAATGCCTTTGAAAAAAGGATTCCCTGGAAAGTAATTTTTAATGTATGCTTCATCACAAAAAATGCTGTAGGTGGGTACAATATCCTAGCAATTAAAGTTGTGTATAATAAATGATGGTCTAGATTTGATATGACATACTTAATGGGTTACAAATGACATAGCTACAAGCAAATGAACAATCTTCCACTTGTGAAGATAAATGCCATATGAGACCAAACCATTATATATTAGAATTACAGTTTCTATGTTTTGTCAGGGGAAAAATGCACAGGATTTTTCAGGAAATAATACAGGTAGTACAGCCCAATTTCATGAGCATTTTAAAAAAATCCTCCTCGGGTTGTTGTCAGGCATGTACTTAATGTATACAAGGTTTGACTTGAATGGGACATTCTGTAGGTACAGGGGTTTTCTCATGCACTACAAGTTGCAGGATTGGGACCATATTGAGCTATCAAATACAAATTACAATCTGGGTTTGATATAAACCCCCAAGAGCAGATTCTGAGTGGACTAAAATATTTGCCCAGGTTCTCTTGTCTGTCAGATTAGAGATGGAAGAGATCTAAGTCTGTTATTTCAGATCACTTTCCTTGGCAGAGGAATGGAGAGAGAATGAGTGTGAATGTGTGTGCGTGCGCACACAGTTTGACTGTGTCTTGATAAATTATTTGGTTTTGACAGAGAGAAGGAGCAAGAAAGGGAAGAACAGTTAATGGAAGACAAGAAAAGGAAGAAAGAGGATAAGAAAAAGAAGGAATCTACTCAGAAGGTAGGTTTGATATTTGAAGTCTCCCTACTCCCAATTGTTAAATATATAGAATCCTGTTCAGCAAGTGTTTGCTTCTTTACTTACTGAGTCTTTGTGAAAATGCTTCATTGTCTGAAGTATGGCAATGTCTCATTGAGGATTCTGGGTTTTGTGTTAGTTTGCTTAAAGTTTAATTGTATGGTATGGTTTGGATTTCTTTTGTTATTTTTAGAGGACTGGAGGGAGGAGGATGTTATAAAGCAATATTGTAGGGGGACTGAATAGTGGTTCTTCTGATCCTTGTACCTCCAGCTGTGGTGTGGTGGGTTTTTTTTTTTTTTTTTTGGTTTTTTTTTTTTAATATATACTTCTCTCTGCAGTGAAATTAAGTGTCAGCTCAAAACATACATTTGGGAGAGGAAAGATAATGGGATTTTTTTTATTTTGAGGGGGCATAAAAGAGAAGGAATAAATGGATATTTAATAGTAAAGCCCCTTTTATGATACATCTTTTTCTGAATCTTCAGTCTTAGAGAAATGTGTGTGGTTGAGGGGGAGGGGCATTGTAAACAGTTGTTGTGCCCAGCTAGAAATTCTGAGCAGGCAGTTTGCTAATCAAAGTGTTACCTGAAATGGGTTTCAAGAAGTCTAGAAAACTGTTTCAGGAACTGACAAAAGTTGTAACGTGAAAAGGGTCTGTTTGAAACATTTCCATGTTTCTATTAATAAACATCCATTTAAATCAGGAACAGAAAGAAATCCTCATAAGTGAAGCTAACTGCTATCTGTTCTTATGATGCCAAAAAAGCCTATTCATGTCATGGAGTACTTCAGCTGGTATTGTTTCAGTTAGGCTGTGTGGATTCTTACTGAAAGGGCTACACTGAAATTCTCCCATGCCAATTTCACTTGGGCCTACTAAAGGCTTGTCTAAATGCAATTGTTCTTTCAATTTAACTACCTTCGTTTAGGAACTGATATAGTTAGCAGTGCAGCCTCCAGTGTGGATGCATTTATAGTGCAGTTACATTGATATAAAAGTATTATTATCAGTATAGCTTGTTTGAATAAATTTACTAGAAGATCTGATTTGATTTATCCCAAACCTGTTACAAGAGAGTTTCTGAATTTGCTGATTGGGGTTTCTTTAGTCCATCTGACAACATTTCACTTCCCTATCACTACTTAATAGTGGAGTATGTTAGTTATTTTATTTTTTATTCTTCTTTGAGTGTTTTGTTCATGTCAATTCCAGTCAGGTGTGTGCGCACAGTTGTCAGGTTTTCCCTTAGCAGCTCCCGTCCGGTCAGCTGTGGATCCCCCTGGAGTGGCTCCTTCGTGGTGCTCAATATATGACCCTGCCGACCCGGCCCCTCCTCAGTTTCTTCTTACCACCAGTGACTGTCATTGGAACTGCGGTCACTTACTTAGCAAGTGCTTCCCTTAGCATTCTTCATATAATTAGCTTAGCCTAGTTTAGCTGTAGTTAATCGTAGTTATTAGTTGTATATATTGTATATAGTGAGGTTTGGGAACAGGTTTCCCCAATCCCAACCCCCCCCTTGGGCTTTAGGGCATGCCGCGAGAGCCCAAGGCTTTAAACTCTGCAGAACCTGCAGTAAGCCTATGCTAACGAGCGACCCCCAGGACTTGTGTCTGAAGTGTCTGGGGGAGGCGCACCAGACAGAAAGCTGCAAGATCTGCAGGGCTTTTCGCCCCATAACTAAAAAGGAGCGAGATTTCCGATTGAAGCAGTTGCTCATGGAATCCGCCCTTCGTCCCCAGTCTGCTGTGGACCGCCAGGACCCTGCCCCGAGCGCGTCCGTATGGAGTGCCCCGGCATTGGTACGTGACATAGTGCTGAGGAAGGACTCTAGTCTAAGAGACCCTCGGCACCGGCACCGCAGGATGCAGAGGCAACCCGGCACCACTCGCATTCACCGATGCCGTACAAGCGGCATAGAAAAGCCAACAGGGTGCTCCCCAGCGCAGAAAACAGCGGGACCTGCAGGCGTGGTACTGGGGCGTCCCATGAAGGAGCCCTCGGCGTCCAGGCAGCAAGAGTCTGCGACATCGACTTTTGGTTCCCACGGCACAGCGACTCCTGGGATGGGCAGTGCCAGGTGGAGGAGTTAGAGTTACCCTCCACCCCGGACACTTTTGAAGCCACCAGAGACTTAATATTGATGATGGCTGCTCAGCCCCTGGTGATCAGAGATAAGCCCCAGCTGCTGCCGCGACCGGCACCGTCTAGAACAAGGGTGGGCAAACTACAGCCCGCAGGCCACATCCGGCCCGCGGGACTGTCCTGCCTAGCCCCCGAGCTCCTGGTACGGGAGGCTCACCCCGGCCCCTCCCCCACTGTTCCCCCTCGCCCTCAGCTCGCTTGCTCCGCCGCCGGCGCAATGCTATGGGCGGTGAGCTCCTAGGGCAGCGCAGTTGCGGAGCCGGGCCTGACTTGGTGCTCTGTGCTGCGTGGTAGCAGCGGTGACAGCGTGGCCCAGCTCCAGCCGGGCAGCACGGCTGTAGCGCCGCCAGCCACCGGTGCTCCAGGCAGTGCAGTAAGGGGACTGGGGGGGGGGGGGTTGGATAGAGGGCAGGGGAGTTTGGGGTGGTGGTCAGGAGGCGGGGGTGTGGATGGTGGTCAGGGGGGGAAACGGGGTTGAATGGGGGCAGGGGTCCTGGAGGGCATTCAGGAAGGAGGGGGGGGATGGATGGGGCGGCAGGGGGGAAGTCAGGGGCAGGGGTTCCGGGGGCTGTCAGGGGACAGGGAGAAAGGGTGGTTGGATGGGGTAGGGGTCCTGGGGGGACCGTCAGGAATGAGAGGAGGGGTTGGATGGGGTGGCGGGGGGGCAGTCAGGGGCAGGGGTTCCTGGGGCAGTCAGGGGACAGGGAGAAGGGGTGGTTGGATGGGGTAGGGGTCCTGGGGGAACCATCAGGAATGAGAGGAGGGGTTGGATGGGGTGGCGGGGGTCCGGGGGCCGTCAGGGGACAGGGAGCGGGGATATGTGGATGGGGCTGGGGGCCATCAGGGAACAGTGGGGGTTGGATGGGACAGGAGTCTGGAGGGGGCAGATAGGAGGTGGGGGCCAGGCCACAACCCCCTCCCCTAACCGGCCCTCCATATAATTTACGAAACCCGATGCGGCCCTCAGGCCAAAAAGTTTGCCCGCCCCGGTCTAGAAGCAAGCCGGCCGTGATGCGGTGGTCACCCTCTCCTGCCTGGCACCGCTCGCCTCGGCACCGCTCCAGATCGCCATCCTCAAGGCACCACTCTCCGGCACCGGACTCCGCAAGGGGTTCCCTGGCACCAGCAGCACGACACTCCCTGCCACCGACGAGGGAGAGGCAGCCATCCCCGGCTCTGAGAGAGGACCAGCACCAGATCCCCAGCCCAGGCATCTTGACACCGGTCCCCTGCGTCATCAACTCGGCACAGGTCCCCAGCGCAGTACCATGCAGCACCACCATGGTCATCTCAGTCGAGAGCCGTGTCTTCTGCCTCAGATGGTGACTCATACTATTCCCATCGCAGCAGGCATAGATCCGACAAGCGATGGAGGGGGGCACCAATGGCATGGCAACCCCAGTGACAACCTCTAGTGCAGTGGCCTTTTTGGACCCCCTGGGCTTACCACCAGGCCCAGGACTCCTTTTCCAGGAGCTCCCGCTCAGTGGCCTTGGAACACTGACCACCCCAGACAGCCAAGGACCGGCCTATGCCCCGTGGTTCTGAGGCAAACTTGGCGCAACCCCCACAGCTGGCCCAGGTCACCTTCGAGGCATGACCCATTTGCAAGGCCAGGATACTGTCATCTCGGCTATGGTTGCCACAGAGGCCCCAGATGCTGAACAGGAGGAGGTCAGGAGGACCCCGTACCACCTCTGGCCTCCTCATCTTCATCCCCACACGGAGCGGTGGTGGGAGTTTCAACCTCAGGCCCTTCCCCAGTTGACCACAGGGCCCACCAGGACCTTCTATGAAGGATTACCTGTAACATGGGGTTACAGGCGGAGGAGGTAGTCGAACGTGAAGACCCCATGGTCAACATCCTTGCCCCAGAGGGACCGTCCAGGGTAGCTCTGCCACTAATAAATACTATCCAGAGCAATATTAAGACGCTGTGGCAGACCCCTGCCTCAATCCCGCCCACCGCGAAGGGCGTAGAGTGCAAGTACTTTGTTCCCTTCGAGGGATACGAGTACCTGTTCTCTCACCCGCAACCATGCTCTCTTGTAGTATCAGTGATGAATGAGAGAGAGAGAGAGACGGGGTGGCAAGGGCTGGCCCCTAAATGTAAGGAGTCAAAAGGATGAGCCTGTTCACCAGGAAAATCTGCGCAACTGAGGGCCTGCAGCTGAGGATAGCTAACCAGCAAGCTATCCTCAGCAGGTACAACTTCAACTCTTGGGCCTCCATGTTAAAGTTGAAGGAGCTGATTCCATCTGACTCCACAGCCGAGTTCTTGGCTATCATTGATGAAGGGAAGGCAGTGGCGCGAACCTCCCTCCAGGCTTCATTGGACTCGGCAGACTCGGCCGCCCGCACCCTTTCCTCAGGAATAGCCATGAGGAGAGCTCATGGCTACAGGCGTCCGGGTTGCCCCCGGAGCTGCAACAAACCCTGCTGGACCTACCATTTGAAGGTGCAGGGTTATTTTCGGAGCAAACAAACTCCAAGCTGCACAGTCTCAAAGACTCCCGGGTGACTATGAAGTTGTTGGGTATGCACACCCCAGCAACCCAACGACAACATTTCAAGCCCCAGCTGCAACAACACTGCCCATATCCTCCTTGGCTGAGGCAGGATTTTTATAGGTGATTGGGCAGGCACGGCAGGCGCAAACCTTCCAGTCCCCCTTCTGGGCAGGGCCAAGGCCTAACTAAACCTTCATCGGGCTCTAAAAAGGCCTTTTAAAGGGATGCCCGAGGATGGCACACCTGCCATGACACCAGATCCTTCCCCATGTTTTATGAATCATCTATCCCATTTCTACCGTTCTTGGTCCCAAATAACATCGGACCGCTGGGTTCTTTGCACGGTAGAAGTGAGAGAGTCTCTCCAATTCTGTTCTTCCCCTTCCCCATCCCTCTTCAGGGACTCTTCTCGAGAGCAACTCCTTATCCAGGAGGTGCAGGTGCTTCTTGCAGCAGGGGCAGTGGAGGAGGTCCCTCAGGAGCTAAGGAGCAAGGGATTCTGTTCCCGTTATTTCCGATTTCTCCAACTTGTGGTCGACCAAAAACATTCAGTTCACGGTCCTCCCCTTTGGCCTGTCAAAAGCCCCCCAAGTGTTCACCAAGTGCATGTCTGTCATAGCAGCCTTCCTCCAAAGGAGGCAAGTGCAGGTATACCCATACCTCAACGATTGGCTGCTCAGGGGCCTCACCAGGGAGCAGGTGGAGTCTCAAGTCCGATTAGTCAGATCTACTTTCGACAGACTGGGTCTCCTCCTCAATGTGAACAAGTCAACCTTGTCATCCACCCAAAGAATAGAGTTCATTGGGGCGCTACTGGATTCAGTATGGGCAAGAGCGTTTTTGCTGGAGAACCGATTCCAGGTCATGATGGACATTATTCAAGGCCTCATGTGATTCCCGACCACCACAGCAAGAGGATGCCTGAGTCTCCTGGGCCACATGGCAGCCTGCACTTACATGGTCCGCCATGGCAGACTGAGGCTCAGGCCACTCTAGGTGTGGCTCGCTTCGGCTTATTGCCTGGAACGCAACAGCCTGGACATAGTGGTCACGGTGCCAGGGCAAGTACTCAAGTCCCTCCAATGGTGACTCGACCCTCAGGCAGTCTGCAAGGAAGTTCCATTCAACAGGCCCCAGGCCTCCTTGTCCCTTGTAACAGACGTGTCAGCTCTGGGATGGGGCGTGCATTTGGGAGACCGCCAAACACAGGGCCTATGGTCATGGGAGGAGCTTCCCCTTCATATCAACATCAAGGAGCTCAGGGCAGTATGGTTAGCATGCTAAACCTTTCAGGCCCGGCTACGAGGTCAATGCGTGGCAGTGACGACGGACAACAGCACTGCCATGTGTTACATCAACAAGCAGCGTGAAGCCCGTTCCTTCCTCCTATGTCGAGAAGTCCTCTGGCTGTGGGAATTCTGCATAGCTCACTCCATTCATCTGGAGGCATCCTATCTCCCAGGAGTTCAAAACAAACTAGCGGATCACCTCAGCAGATCATTCCGCAATCACGAGTGGTCTATCCATTCAGATGTCATACACTTCATCTTCCAAGAGTGGGGGTTTCCCCAAGTTGACCTGTTTGCCCCCAGGAGCAACAGGAAGTGTCCAATGTTCTGCTCCTTCCAGAATCAGTCCTGTCTCATCACGGATGCATTTCTGCTTCCCTGGGGAGGCTGCCTGTTGTACGCCTTTCCCCCGATCCCTCTCGTGCACAGGGTACTTCTCAAGGTCCGCAGGGACAGAGAAGAGGTAATTCTTGTGGCCCCTACAACACTGGTACACCACGCTCCTGGAACTGTCAGTGGACACTCCGATTGAGTTACCACTGCATTCCGATCTGATCACTCAGGACCACGGTTGCCTTCACCACCTAGGCCTCCAGTCCCTCCATCTCATGGCCTGGAAGCTTCATGGTTAAACCCCATGGAGCTTCTGTGCTCCGAAACAGTAAGGGAGGTCCTACTTGGCAGTAGGAAACCATCTACTGTGGCCACATATCTAGCTAAGTGGAAAAAGTTCACTTGCTGCTGTGCCCAGCAGCGTACACCTCCACTAAGGCGTCTATACCACTCATTCTAGAGTACCTTCTGTACCTGAAACAACAGGGACTGGCATGCCCTCCATCAAAATACATCTCGCTGCTATCTCAGCCTTCCACCCGGGAGCATCCGGCCGATCCGTATTTGCTAACCCCACGGTAGGCCATTTCCTCAAGGGTTTGGAATGCCTACATCCTCAGACCAGAGAGCCTGTCTCAGCGTGGGATCTCAGTCTTGTCCTCTCCAAATTATTGGAACCCCCTTTTGAGCCAATAGTGACTTGCTTCCTTCTCTATCTATCGTAGAAGGTAGCCTTCCTGGTGGCCATCACATCAGCTAGGAAGGTGTCAGAGCTAAAGGCCCTTACCTCTGATCCACCCTACACGGTCTTCCACAAGAATAAGATGCAACTCAGGCTTCACCCAGCCTTTCTTCCCAAGGTAGTGTCACTCTTTCATACTAGCCAAGACATTTTTCTATCTGTCCTCTATACTAAGCCTCATGCCAGTAGTCGAGAGCAGAGGCTACACTCATGGGATGTTCGGCGAGCGCTAGCACTCTACATCGTGCACACTAAGCCGTTCAGGAAATCGAACCAGCTGTTTGTAGAGGTAGCAGACCGGATGAAAGGACTCCCGGTCTCATCTCAAAGAATATCTTCCTGGATCATGTCCTGCATCCGCACGTGCTACGAGCTGGCCAAGGTCCCAGCCCTGGCAGTTACGGCACATTCCAGGAGGGCACAAGCCTCGTCAGTGGCGTTCCTGGCCCAGGTCCCGATACAAGAAATTTGCAGGGCAGCAACGTGGTCCTCGGTGCATACGTTGACCTCTCATTATGCTATTACCCAGCACGCCAGAGATGATGCAGCATTCGGCAGAGAGGTGCTCCAATCAGCGTTTCCTTAACTCCTACCCCACCTCCGGGGTGGAGGTTGGGAGTCACCTGATTGGAATTGACATGGACAAGCACTCGAAGAAGAAAAAATGGTTACTCACCTTCTCATAACTCTGCTTTGAGATGTGTTGTTCATGTCCATTCCAATACCCACCCTCCTACCCCTCTGCCGGAGTAACCGGTAAGAAGAACTGAGGAGCCGCCTGGTTGGCAGGGTCATATATTGAGCACCAGAAGGCGCCACTCCAGGGGGCTCCACAGCCAACCCGACGGGAGCTGCTAAGGGAAAACTTTCCAACAACTGTGCACGCAGTGCGCACACACCTGATTGGAATGAACATGAACAACACATCTCGAAAAACAACAGTTACGGAGAAGGTGAGTAACCGTTGATTTTTGTTTTTTTTTTTTCCAACTAATGATGTGCAGAGCCAAGAGCTGCTTCACTAGCACCCTCTAAGAAGACACTGGTGACCTATGAGGCTAGCACACTGGTATTTCAGTGATACAAGAGCAATTTGGAAAGCTTGTTACAGAAAATCAGACTGCTGTTAGTACAGGAGAAGGAAGCAGCAAGAAGAGGCAGCTAGCTCATTCAAAAGATTATTGATCATCTTGAAACATCACTGTTGGATCTTGTTAAGTGTTCAGAGTTCTGAATGTAGAAGTCAAATGCTGGCCACTTTTAGATCGTTGTCCACTGCCTGTCAAAGAATATACAACATGACTTTCTCCAGTAGTTTGCCATTGTGGTATCCACCCAAAATCCTGGGGAAGATGACATCTGTTTATCTTCTAGAGGCTCGTCTTGTAGTAATGTTTTTAGGGGAAAATATCTGGGGATAAGGGGAAGAAAGTCTTGATCAGCTGAAGAGGGATGAGAGGCTTCTTGCATTGTGTTCAAGAACACAAGGTGGTAAATAGGTTTTAGGACATCTACTGTTACGTTTTAACAGAGTGCTGATAGATATGAAGTTGTTAAAAATTGGTGTTCTGTGTCAAAGAATTTCTTCTTCAAGTGCTTGTTCATGTCAATTCCAATCAGGTGCGTGCGCACGCACGTGCACGATGGCCGGAAGATTTTTCCCTTAGCATCCATCAGGTCGGCCTGGGTGCCCCCTGGAGTCGCGCCTTATTGGCGCCTAATATATAGCCCTGCTGACCCACCACCCCTTCAGTTCCTTCTTACCACCAATGACAGTGGCTGGAACTTCCATTGGCTCTTGCTCAGCAAGTTTTCTTCTCTATTCCGTGTATATAGTTAGTTGTTTGTAGTACTCCAGTTAATAGTTAGTAGTTGGGGGTTCCCCCCCCCCCACTCCAGCCCCAGCGCCGTGGCATGCCCTGGTCCCCGGGCTTTAAGAGCTGCGTGGCTTGCGCCAAGCGCATGCCAAAGAGTGACCCACACTCGTCGTGTCTTCGGTGCCTGGGGGAGACCCATCTGAAAGATCGTTGTAAGATCTGCTGCGAGTTCCGCCCGAGAACACTTAAAGAAAGGGAACAGCGGCTGAAGGTGATCCTCATGGAGGCAGGCTTATGCCCCCACTCTGACCCGGGCTCGAGAGACCAGACCCCTATGGCAACGTCCTCGACGTGGAGCGCCCCGATGCTGTTGGCGACTTCGGCGCCAAGGAAGGATTCCTCCAGGGATGCTCGGCACCGCCGCGGCTCTTTGTGGGGCCCATCTGATAATAGGCACCACTCCCACTCGCCGGTGCCTCAAAAGAAGAAAAAGCCGGACGACCGTTTTCCTCAGGCTAAGCCTTGAGAAGTGCGACCCCAGGCGGGCCACTCCTCGGCGTCTCCTTCCGGGGCCGTGTCGACTCCGATCCAGGTGAGGCTGTCGAGTCCAGCCCCACTTCGATCACCGGCGCCTACACAGCAGCTTCAGCTCCCATCCACACCGGAAGCATACCAGGCTGCTAGAGATCTCCTCCACCTGATGGCACTGTTCTTGCCTGCCAGGGAGGAACCCTCAGTGCCGGCGGAGCCCTGTTCTCTGGTGCATTCTAAGGGAAAGCCAGCTATGATGTCGAGGCGCTCCCCTTCGCCTTGTCCATCGGTGCCTACATGCTCCAGCAGAGAGCCTTCCCGCTCCCGGAGCTCTCGAAGTTCAAGGCACCGAGGATCGGCTCCTCCGTGGTCTTCAGTGTCTGAGACCTTGGAGTCGGAGCCTGACTCCTATTGCTTGAGTAGGAGCAGAAGCCGTAGAGCGAGGTCTGGCAGAGACAGAAGGGAGCAGCAGGTGTGGCCTCCACAGTGGCAGAACTCGCCTCAGTGGCCCTTCTGGACTCCCTGGGCTTTCGCCAGGGAGGAACCCAGGGCCCACGCTCAGTGACGTCTTCAGTGGCCTCTGCCACTTTCGTGCCGCCGTCCGCTGCGCATCCGCCCCCGGCGCCTACGGTCCCGACGCCTTTGCCTCCGGCACCGTCGTCGACTCGGGCACTGTGCTCAGCTCCGACTTCAGCACCAGCCTTCACTACGTCGACACGCCCGTCTCCCACGCCTGCACCATTGTCGACCTCGATACAGGCACCTACGGCTCCGGTGCTGATATCGGCACCGGGCTCCCCGACCCCGGTGGCTCCTGTAAGCGTGCCAATGCAGCTCCCTCCGGAGACAGATGCCGACGTTGGCGCCAACGCCTATGGTCCCAGCACCGTCATCGGCACCACCTCCTCCAACGCTGCCCCAGGAGTCACGTGATCCGTCCAGGGCAGATGGTAGGGAGCTTCCACTACCCGCACATGCTTCCTCCCGGTCCATCGCCAGATGAAGCATTGACAGGGACGACCATAGCTCCTGCATTAGAGGATAACAGAGTTTTACAGCAGTTGCTACGCAGGGCTGCCCAAGGTCTGGGCATCAAGGCTGAGGAGGTCATAGAGGACACGGATCCCATGGTGGACATCCTAGCACCCTCGGGGCCTTCACGCATTACCCCTCATAAAGACGGTGGTGGACACCACCAAGACCTTATGGCAGACGCCGGCATCCCTGCCACCCGCTGCCAAACGTAATGAGCGGCAGTATTTCGTCCCCTCCAGAGGCTTTGAGCATCTCTACTCCCATCCACCTCCGGACTTGCTGGTCATTGACACGGCTAACCAGCGGGAGAGACAAGGTTTCCAAGGGCCTTCCCCGAAGAATAGGGATGCTAAACACTTGGACCTCGTGGATAGAAAAATCTACTCCACTGGTGGTTTGCAACTCCGTATTGCTAACTAGCAGGCCATTGTGAGCAGGTACTCTTATAACATCTGTGCTTCAATGGCGAAGTTCACGGAGCTCGTCCCTTCGGACTCTCGGTCAGAGTTCACCGCCTTGATGTAAGAAGGGAAATTAGTCTCCCGCGCTTCATTGCAGGCAGCTTTAGATGCTGCCATAAGAGTCATGGCGACAGGGGTGGCTATGCGGCGGGGGGCCTGGTTGCAAGTCCCAGAGTTACCCTACGAAATCCAACAAACAATTCAGGACCTCCCGTTTGAAGGTGAGACTCTGTTTTCAGAGAAGATAGACAAACGGCTCCACAGCCTAAAAGATTCCCCAGCCACCCTCAGATCCTTGGGCTTGCATATCCCTGCCACGTAGCGGAGACACTTCCGGCCATAACCTCCTCAAAGGTTCCAGCAGCAGAACCGCCAGGACAATTCCAGGAGGAGGAACCGGAGCAGTAGGAGAAAGCAACATCCCTCCGCTAATCAAGGCCAGTCCAAACCGCCCTCTGGCCCTAAACCAGCCTTTTGATGGTGCGGTCGAGGATGGCGCACCAGACCAAAGACTGGATCTACCCTGCCTTACCTTTTCCTCCCGGCTATCCCCTTTCTACCGTGCATGGTTCCGTATAACTTCGGACAGCTGGGTGCTTCGCACGGTAGAGAAGGGATACTCCATCCAATTCTGTGCCCTCCTGCCCTTCTACCCCCCTTCCCCGTCCCTCTTCAGGGACCCTTCTCATGAGCAACTTCTCATTTAGGAGGTGCACTTCCTCCTAGCACTGGGGGCGGTGGAGGCGGTTCCACTGGAGCACAGGGGCGAGGGTTTCTATTCCCTCTATTTCCTAATACCGAAGGCCAAAGGCGGCCTCATGCCTATCCTGGACCTGCATGACCTCAAGAAGTTTGTGAAGAAACTCAGGTTTCGCATGGTCTCCCTGACCTCCATTATCCCTTCACTGGATCCAGCAGACTGGTATGCTGCCCTCGACTTGAAGGATACGTATTTTCACATAGCAGTCACGCACAACCACAGAAAATTCGTCAGGTTTGTGGTCAATGGTTCCCATTACCAATTTACTGTCCTCCCTTTCAGCCTGTCAGCAGCACCTCGAGTCTTCACCAAGTGCATGGCAGTTGTCGCCGCCTTTCTGCGGAGACATCAGGTACAGGTGTTCCCATACCTCGATGACTGGCTGGTCAAAGGCCGATCCAGGGGTCAAGTGGAAGCTCAGGTGGCATTCATAGAATCATAGAATATCAGTGTTGGAAGGGACCTCAGGAGGTCATCTAGTCCAACCCCCTGCTCAAAGCAGGACCAATTCCCAAGTAAATCATACCAGCCAGGGCTTTGTCAAGCCTGACCTTCAAAACCTCTAAGAAAGGAGATTCCACCACCTCCCTAGGTAACCCATTCCAGTGCTTCACCACCCTCCTAGTGAAAATGTTTTTCCTAATATCCAACCTAAACCTCCCCCACTGCAACTTAAGACCATTACTCCTTGTTCTGTCTTCTGGTACCACTGAGAACAGTCTAGATCCATCCTCTTTGGAACCCCCTTTCAGGTAGTTGAAAGCAGCTATCAAATCCCCCCTCATTCTTCTCTTCTGCAGACTAAACAATCCCAGTTCCCTCAGCCTCTCCTCATAAGTCATGTGCTCCAGCCTCCTAATCATTTTTGTTGCTCTCCACTGGACTCTTTCCAATTTTTCCACATCCTTCTTGTAGCGTGGGGCCCAAAACTGGACACCAGAGCCACCTTCGAGAATCTGGGCCTGCTACTGAATGAGGTGAAATTGACTCTGTCCCCGGCGCAGAGGATAGAGTTCATGAGGGCGGTTCTGGACTCAACCCAAGCCAGAGCATTCCTCCTGCAGGCGAGATTCCAAGCCCTCAACGCCATGATCCAGGGACTCAGGCAGTTCCCCCACTACCACCGCGAGAAATTTTTTCAAACTTCTCGGCCACATGGCAGCCTGCACGTATGTGGTTCGGAATGCCAGACTCAGGCTTCGACCACTTCAGTTGTGGCTTGCATCAGTGTACAGACCTGCCAGGGACAGCGTGGACAGGATCGTGACTCTGCCTTGCCCTATCCTTGATTCGCTCCTGGGGTGGACGGACGTTCAGCAGGTATGCTCAGGAGTCCCCTTCACTGCCCCACAACCATCCCTAACGCTAGTGACGGACAAGTCAGATTTGGGGTGGGGAGCCCATCTGGTGGACCACAGGACTCAGGGCCTCTGGTCACAGACAGATCTCCGTCTTCATATCAGTGTCAGGGAGCTCAGGGCGGTATGCCTAGTGTGTCAGTCATTCCACCCATATCTAGCAGGTCAATGCGTATCGGTCATGACTGACAATACGACCGCGATGTTCTTTATCCACAAAGAGGGGGATGCACGCGCCTCTCCCCTGTGCCAGGAAGCCCTCAAGTTATGGGACTTTTGTATAGAACACTCAGTCGATCTGCAGGTGTTGTACCTTCCAGGGGTCCAGAACGAGCTGGCGGACCGCCTCAGCAGGACTTTTCACAGCCACGAGTGGTCCCTTCGCCCGGACGTCACATCTTCGCTCTTCCGGACGTGGGGTTGTCCCCTGATCGACCTCTTCGCCATGCGATGCAACAGGAAGTGTCAGCAGTTCTGCTCCTTCCAGAATCACAGCCTGGGCTCCGCAGCGGATCTGTTCCTCCTCCATTGTGGGGGACCGCTTCTGTACGCCTTCCCACCCATACCGCTCATCCACAAGGTCCTACTCAAGATCCGCAGAGACCGGGCTCAGGTCATTCTCATAGCACCAGCCTGGCCCCACCAGCATTGGTATACCAGCACGTATCTGGCCAAGTTGAAGAGATTTTCAATTTGGTCAGCTAAGTGCGACTTTCCCCCGGCGCTAGCCTCAATGACCCTGATCTTGGATTACCTTTTCTACCTAAATCAGGAAGGTCTCTCCTTGTCTTCTAGAAGAGTACACCTGGCTGCCATCTCGGCTTTCCATCCGGGGTACAGGGCCGATCGGTTTTCGCTAACCCCCTGGTCGGTCGCTTCTGGAAGGCTCTCGACAGGTTGTACCCGCACGTCTGCCAACCGGTTCCTGCTTGGGACCTTAACTTGGTCCTCTCTAGGCTCATGGGGCACCTCTAGCGACATGCTCCCTGCTCTACCTTTTCTACAAGGTTGCGTTCCTGGTGGCAGTAACTTCAGCCCGGAGGGAGTCTGAGCTTAGGGCTCTGACGTCTAAGCCACCCTACACTGTGGTTTTTTAAGGACAAGGTTCAGCTCCGGCCCCATCCGGCCTTCCTCCCGAAGGTGGTATTGCAGTTCCACATCAACCAGGACATTTTCCTCCCGGTTTTCTACCCTAAGCCTCATGCGAGTAGCAGGGAGCAGAGGCTACACACTCTCGATGTCCGCAGAGCGCTGGCCTTTTACATCGAGAGGACGAAACCGTTCAGGAAGTCGGTACAGCTCTTTGTCGCAGTAGCGGACAGGATGAAGGGCCAGCCTGTTTCGACACAGCGCATTTCATCATGGATTGTGGCATGCATTACCGAGTACTACAATCTAGCAGGAATCCCAGCGTCCCCGATAACAGCGCACTCTACAAGGGCGCAAGCTTCATCAACAGCTTTCCTGGCTCAAGTCCCCACCCAGGAAATCTGCAGGGCGGCGACGTGGTCATCAATACACACTTTCATCACACACTATGCAATTACTCGGCAGGCCAGAGATGCTGCTGCCTTTGGTAGAGCAGTACTCCAGTCAGTGGACAGCTCCGACCCCACCTTCTAATTTTGCTTAGGAGTCACCTGATCGGAATCGACATGAACAAGCACTCGAAGAAGAAAAAACGGTTACCCATCTTCTTGTAACTCTTGTTCTTTGAGATGTGTTGTTCATGTCCATTCCAATACCGACCCTCCTACCCCTCTGTCGGAGTAGCCAGCAAGAAGGAACTGAAGGGGTGGCGGGTCGACAGGGCTATATATTAGGCACTATGAAAGCGCAACTCCAGAGGGTGCCCAGGCCGACCCGACAGATGCTGCTAAGGAAAAAATCTTCCGACCAAGTTCTGGAATAGGCTTCCAAGGGAGAGTGTGGAAATCATTGGAGGTTTTTAAAAACAGGTTGGACAAGGGTGGTCTAGGTATACTTGGTCCTGCCTCAGCACAGCAGTCAGGAGCTGATGACCCTTTCGAGGTCCCTTCCAGCCCTACATTTCTATGATTCTATGAATAACTGTCTCTTTGCTAGATTACCGTATATACTCGATCATAAGCCAGTTCGTTTATAAGCCGACCCCCCCAAGATGGATAAGAGAAAATGGAAAATTTTTATAACGTGTTCATAAGCCAACCCTATAATTCAGGGGTCAGCAAACTTTGGCTCACGGGTCATCAGGATAAGCCGCTGGTGGGCCGAGATGGTTTGTTTACCTCGAGTGTCCGCAGGCACGGAGGTAAACCTAAGTAAACACAGTGTCTCGGCGCGCCAGCTGCTTACCCTGACAGGCCAGGACAACAACTGGTGGGGAAATTTTTGGGGCGGGAGAAACCGGGAGTCAGAGGAGTAACCCCTGTGACCACCCCCCACATGACCCCACCCCTAGCCTGGGACCCCCACACTCTCCCTATCCCATCCCTTCCCACCTTATCTGGGGAGGGCGAGGGGAGGATGTATCTGACCGTGCTGGAGCTTTTTTGGCAGGCTGGACAGTGTGGCCGCAGCCTGCTCCGGCAGGCCAGACCGGGCGGCACGGCCGCAGCATGTTCCAGCGGGCTGGGCCAGGCAGCACGGCTGCAGCGTGCTCTGGCGGCCTCAGCCTGCTCTGGGGGGCGGGGCCGAGTGTCACTGCTGCAGCCTGCCAGCCCTGGAGCTGCAGCAGCTTCAGAGGCTGGGGGGAGAGCAGCATGGCCAGAAGCGGAGAGAGACTGGCCCCGCCTCGTCCCTTCTGTCTCTGCTGGCTGTGCTGCTTCTCCTTGCTCCCTCTCTTGGGGGGAGGGGCTGTGTCCCACCTCTCCCTCTCTATACCCGTTCATAAGCCGACCCCCTTCTCTCGTACTTCCCTTTTTTACTAAAAAAAATTCGGCTTATGAACGAGTATATACGGTAAGTTTCTTACAGGGAGACTTACTGTCTCCCAGGTTAAATATAGTAAACCTAGCAGCACTACAATATGGCATTCATGAGTTGTGTTTTTCTTTTGGCTTTCCTTGTGTAAAAATGTCATAATTATTTCCCCGTTTTAAAAAGGGGTGCGGGAAGGGAGTTTGGGGCATGGAGAAATGCGGGGATGGGGAATTTTAGCTGTATTTTTGAAACAGAAACTTTCACACGTGTGTGTAATATTTTACTGTCATCTCTCGTGAATTAGGCTAACGTTGAAATCCCTAAAAAACGAAACAGTAAAACGAAAATCTGGTTTGTTATGAAAAGCGGTATATTTTTGCTGCCTGTCATGTAGTAAGACTTTGGTCTTATATAATTGTGAGTGAAGTTTATGGAGCCTGGGGGGGAGGGATGGCATTTTATATTTTGGGGTATGTTCTGTTTCACGTACCCCAAAGAGCATCTTTCCAAAGTGGAATTATGCCAGCAGCAATTGAGTGGTTTGTGTTTCTTTTTATTATTCTTTACTGTACAAAATCTGGCTAGGTTGGTGTAGACAATAAATTGCCTTTTACTTGTAGTACTTCTATTATTCTATATTGTGACTGTACCATCCAGAATTAGGGACTGGTTCAGCAATTTCTTTTAAGAAGAGGTAACACAAAGCCTGACACATGATGATCTTGGGGTTTTCCCTTATTGTGTAGAGGAGCTCATGACCAACAAGTTCAAAACATGCCACAATACAAAGAATTCCAGAGAACATACCAGTGGCATATTTGGTTCTACTATAGCTGGAAATCTATACTGCTAAAAGAATGTAAAAGTACAGCAAATGCAAAAATGGGGGGTGGGAAGGGGTTGACTGGTATGATGGTTCAATTCAGTAGGTCCATTATAGAGAGCCTGTTGCATTCACGGGATTTTGAAATCTGATGGTGCTGGAGGTATTTTAGATTCCCATTTGTGATCGTGATAATAAGATTGAAGTTGTCTTCTCCTGGGAAAAGAAAATGGCAGGGGAGGAAGGTGATGGGAAAGACGGCAAAGAGATGGGTTGGTGCTCTTCACTAAAGTTGTCCCTGTAGGCAGCATGAGATGTCATTGTAACAGTGCTCACTTATGGGGCTGTCTGTGACATTCTTTAGGTTTCTTTTCATTATGCTTTAGAGTTTAAGGTAAGGGTTTCCTCTAATGATATTAAAAAGCCATATTTTGAGTGACTACATATTTGTGCTTTAAAATGTTACAGTGGAAACATATCTTACAAATTATCATAAATGAAGTAACTTCTTCCTCTTATTTATGTTTATTTGGACCAAATATGTCACAGAAGTGATGATAAATAGCCCTTGGTCCTCTTGAAAACTTTATCTTTACATATTTTTGAGCAGGATACTTCAGCTTTTGATTTTCAGCTGATTTTTAAACTGAGAGAGGCTGGTCTTGTAGTAATAAATGAAGGCTGCATTGTAGAGCAGCTGTTTTTTCTTGCTTTTATTAACTTCCTTGTTTTTAATTTGCAGGTCACAGATCAAAAAACCAAAGGTAAGAGATTTAATTTGTTTAAATCTATAGAGCATAGATTTGTGTAGGCTCAGAACAGGCCTTTGTCCTTGACTAAAATTCTTGGATAAGGGAGTGAGAGACTCATGTCGCATGACGAGGCATTTCTGCATGAGTAGTAAGCAGAAACAACTGCTGTAATGGTCAAAAAGAGAATATATAGGAACATTTTCAGTCAGCCTTCAAAATGTTTGAAGAAGAAAAGAAGGCCTTTTTGAATAAAATAATATCTTAGCTGTGATGATCTCTCATGAATTAGGCTAACGTTGAAATCCCTAAAAAAGTGCAGCTTTTCAGAAGTGCAGCCACCAACTGACACAGACTAGATGCATAGAATGGGAGCGAGAGAGAGAGAGTAGCTCTTAATGAGGGAACACCAAAATGAGTGGAAAACATTCTACTCTGCCTGATTGAATTAAGAGATGTTAAAGCTTCGAGACTTGAATGTCAAATGGAGACAGAAAGATGGTAAATAAGCATCATAACTTGCTCACCTGATTTAAAATATATTTGAACCTAATTTGCATCCGAGCATTGTGAAAGTAGTGGAGAAAACAGCGACTAAAAAGAGGCAGCAAAGGACAAATAGTAATTTGGCTTAAATTTAAAAAAAAATCCTAATAATTTTTGGACAATGAAACTTGCATAGGAAAGTCAGAAAACCCATCACCAGCTGTTTACAAAGATAAAAATGGGATATAACACATTCTGTTGTTCTAGAGGAATTCCTATTCTTATGATATTCTACTGCTTTCCTAAAAAATGTCTCTGCTTATATTTAAAAGGTGAATAACATCAGTAATGTGATGTTTGGGAGAATAGCCCCTTCTAATGCTGCTGTTACTTCAGTCCACAAGAGAGACTGGAGTAGTTACAGCTCTAAAATGTGTCCTTGGTTTTGGAATCTGAGCATGTCTTTGTGAAATGTTTTGACTTCTAGCAACCTGGTTAGGATGTAACAAATTCTACCCTTGTTTCCGAACTGTTTAATGTGTGAGTTTACTTTGCTTTATTTCTAGAAACGTGGAGAATAGAGGAGTGTAGATGTACTGTTTCTGGAATCTCCCAAGTAGAAGAAGATAGTTTTGTTAAGGCACAAGCTTCCCTAGGATTCCCTCATTTCCCCCCTCTTATTGCTTCACATCTACTCAAAGGTCCTCAGAGAGGCCCTTAAATACAAGCCCATTTTGGCTAGATCTCATTATAGAGTTTGTAAACAGCGTTCCTGGGTCAGGCAGAGAGGGTTGTTCCAAAATGAAAGAAGGCATTTCCTTCCTCTAGCAGCTGTGCATACTACCTGGCTTAGGCTATATTGTCACTGCCCAAAATGATGTTTTTGTTTGTTTAGCTATCTCAGTGTTAAAACAAATGTGGGTTCGCTCTCTCGCTGTAAAATCCTCATGGAGATAAAGTACCAGGTAGTCTTTACTTTGGTGTAACTAGGTGAGGTCAGTGCTATGGCCCCCACCAGGGATTGACCTCACCTGCCTACAGGGCAGTAAAAATTACACATTCTGGTCTCCACTAGGATTTTATAGCAAGATAGCTAACGGGGATGAGTTGTCTCCTCGCTGTACAAAACAAAACAAATTTTGTAGTGACAACATAGCCTTAATGAGCAAGGTAAAAGCTTAGGAACTAAATTCAGATTTTCCATATGGCAGCACACAACAGTGCCCCTAAGTGAACCAAAGATTAAGAAATAGGAAAAAATTACAAAATTTGTATTAATCATTGAATGTTTAAATTTAAAACTTCAATCTGAGATTTCACCCATGATGTCTAAATCACTGGTGATGACAAACAAATATGCAGCTTCTGCTTAACTTGACTAGTTCCTTGATGGGGTTGAATTTGCACAGTATTCTGAGAGGAGTTCAGTTTCAGTGTGTTCTTATATCCATTTGTTAGGTTTTGTATCTTATAAAGTTATAAATTTCCTTCCTCTTGTGTTCCAGTGCCCGAAGTGACGAAACCAAGTTCAAGCCAGCCAGTGGCCGCCAGCCCAATTGGCAGCTCTCCATCGCCACCAGTCAATGGTGGCAACAATGCCAAAAGGGTGGCAGTGCCGAACGGACAACCGCCAAGCGCCGCCCGCTACATGCCTCGGGAGGTGCCGCCGCGATTCCGTTGCCAGCAGGACCACAAAGTGTTACTGAAACGTGGGCAGCCCCCTCCGCCATCCTGTATGCTACTTGGGGGTGGGGCAGGGCTTCCTCCCTCTTCAGCACCTGGAGCAAACCCAAACAACGCACAACCAGTGACAGGAGCACTGCTGCAGAGCGACAGTGGGACTGCAACAGGTAAGGAAGGCTTAGCTGAAGAAAGATCAGGTAAAATCGTTCACAAATGTGTTCTGATACGTATTAAAACTTCTAACTTTTAGAAGTTATTTTACTTTACTTTTATGCTCCTCGGCACTGCTGATTTTTAACATTTTTAGAGTACTGATTGTTTTAAAAAACAAACAAACCAAAAAACACCCAAAACATTGTCATCAGAATTGCCACACTGGAACAGAGCAATGGTCCATCTAGTCCAATAGTCTCCCCCTGCTTCTGACACCGGCCAGTACCAGATCCTTGAATGGAAGGGTATGTCGCCCCTCTTTTCAACACACAATAATGCACCTTTCTAATTGGGTGGTACTGTGTAAGCTAGGATCAAATAGAAATCTCCCTCCGACTCCCACCCCCCCACACACTTATGAGCTGAAATATAAGGTATTTATCCTAGGAATTGTAGTCTTTCTATTTTGTGTAGTTTGTAATACATAAAGAAATCCTCCTTCATCCAGGTTTTTGTCCTTAGGTATTGTGATATTACATGTGTTTAGCACGTAATAAGAGCACTACGGGGTAAGGGGAATACGGTGTTGTGGATCACCAACTTGGAATAACAGTTGTTCCTTGGCTAGCTGTTGGTGCAGCAGTCTCCAGTAGGCTCGTTAGGATCTTTGGTGCAATCCACCTCTCTTCCTGCTGCGGGCAGTTTTTTGCCTCTCTTTTCTGGCTCAGCTAAGGATAGTTACAACAGCAGTGCTTTAGTTCTAGTCAGCATAAAACTAAAGACCAAATATATCCGTTCTATAGATATTAGCTCAAGTGTGGTCCATTTCTAGTCTCGGTGAAGTAGTAAGTTAGAACTCCTTCTGGTCCCTGACTGTCTGGTGACCATTCGTCTTGATTGTTCCTCCCAAGGTGGGACTTAGTTTCTTACAAATTGTGTGTTAGGAAGCTTTTTAGTTGTTTTCTGTAAAATAAATTTGATTTGCAGGGTTTAAGTAATTTGTAGGAACTGGTCTTCCTAATGGTGATATCTTTATTTGTTTTTCTATTGTGATATTAGATTCCAGAATAAAAGGTTGGTTTTTAGGACTTGCCCTTCTTTTGGGACAAGAGGACTGTGACAGATTGCTGTACCCCGTATATTAAATGCTGAAGTGAGGGATATATGCCCCTACTGTCTCTGACTTCATTTTTTTTGGTCTCAGGACCAAGTGTCTTGACTACAGTTGATGATGGAAGAAGCTCTTTTATAAGCTTCCAGGCCATATGAAGAGTCAAGCTGACTTAAGTATTTCCTTTTTTAAGGTCATGTTCTTGGGAAAAATCAAACTCTGTTTGAGAGCTCTCCCTTCTTGGGTGAGTCCAAGAAGCAAATAACAGCTTCAGCTGAAGCAACAAGTGCACCTTCCTTAATATTGTCAGGTCAAGGGAAGAAGAAAAGACAGCATCATCTCTTCTCCAAAGTGTACCACTCTTAAATCCATCCAGATCTGTTCACCAGGATTGTGGAAGCATTATAGCCTGAGGTCTCCATAGTTCAAGAAATGGGTGACAAGTTATTTGGTATCCCAGAACCAACCTAACCTGTCAGAGTGGTGGTCATGCCTTTCAAAGAAGGGGCCCTTATGGATTCTCTGAAGATGAGGAGGATAATACAAGTTTCTATCCCACTATTGTCTTTGCAGGCGGACTAGTTATACCAGGTCCCTGTTCAAGGATTTGATTCTTTTTTTCCAATACCCAATCTCGTTATTTTTGATGCTTTATGTAAAAAGAAAAAGTAGGGCCAAGAAAATATCATAAGCTTAAAGGTGCCAGGAAGATGGATAATCTCAATCAGAAGTGACCTTACAGATCAGACTGGCAAACTACAAAGCTTTTTGGGCTAGTATGACTTTATAATGTGGTATATGCTTGTTCCATTGTTGGAACATCTTCCTGAGGATCTGAAGAAGGAGATGAAAGAAGTAGTCATAGAGGGGGCTTATAGTAGCAAAGCATTCTCTAGAAGCTGCCTGTGATGCTTCAGGCATAGATTCCTATTCATTGGCTATACAGCTATTACTATGAGAAGAACTATTTGAAGTACTGTGGGTTGTCTTTGGATTTTGTACAATCAGTATAATCTCAGCCTCAAAACCCAGTATTTATTTTCCTGAAGCTACTTGGGGATGATGGTTTCATCTATCCTCATAAGTCCATTTGCAATTTTAACACTGTTAATTATCCCTCAGGATGTCTGTCTCTTTTTGTATGGTGGACTAACTCGCACAGTATTTGCAAAAGGTATCCCTTTCAAATCACCAAAGGCCTTACTGAGGGATATTTCCAAGGCAGGGAGAGACCGAAATCTGAACCAATTGACAATCTGAAACTTTTTGAGACCAAGTTACACACACATGCACTGATTGCTGAGAGTAATTCAGCCTTCATTCAAAATTTCTCCCCTATATTCAAAGGAAGGTAATGTGATGGTGGTGAAGATGAACACCTATGTTATGCTCAGCAAATTGCCAAGGAAGGGTTTGGTGAAATCTTCAGTGCTGAGAAGTGGTCCATCTTTGGAAATGGGTGCATCCACCAACTCATCACGTGTGTGGCAATCCATCTTCCGTGCAAGGATAATACATTTGTGGATGAAATAAGTAGAAAAAGCAACCTTCAACAAGAATGGGCGTTAAGAGTTCATTGTTAAGCCCTCTTCTGCGAATAGATCTGTTTCCACCACTCAAAATCTGCATTTTTCCACCAGAGGAGGGCAATGATCTTTTGTTGACAGATACCTTCTTATTTAACAACATTGTCCTGCAAGCAAACATTTGTACAGTACCAGTGATCCCCATGATAAGCAAGAAAATCACACAGGACAAAGCTTGAATTTTTTGCTGATAACCCTGAACTGGGCCAGATATTTTTGTCACATGGAGCTCCTAGATGTAGAAGTGAAGCCACCTTTTTGCCTTATGTTGGTGATAAGTGAAGATTCAGAAAGGAAATGTTAAATATTTCACCAGTTTCCCTGCAATTAGTAAGGTGGATCATACATCTGTTATCCTAGATCAAGTCTTCTTACAGAAATTGCTGGAGATATTACTCAAAAGTCAGAAACCTTCAACAGCAAATCCTATGCTGCAGCATGGCAGAGACTGTAAATGGGCAGCATAAAGAAATACACCTGTAGCAATACCTGTTAGACATTTTAGCCCTCAATGTCTCAAGAAATCAGGACTACTGTGTATTTTGTTTAGAAAAAATAACCACCATTATTAACACCAAATCATCTGCTCTGGTGTTAGCAAAGATGAGAACCCTAGTGTAGACTATTCTCTAGCTCTGGCAGCTGTTTTTAATACCACAATCTAATCAGTTGACTAGCTTTGCACTGAGCAAATTCAGTTAATACAGTGCAGAAAACAGCTGCTGGAGTCAGTAAGCAGTCCATATACTGAGGCGCCAATGTTGTCACACCAGGGTAGCTAAAACAATGGCCGCAACAGTGGAAGTTTTTGGTCAATAAAATTAGTAGTATAGGCAGAGCTTTAGAGTATGCATCTCAGTTCCAGTACAAGGGACGTCCTGTGTTTTTACAAAAAAGATGCTTTTGAAGGGATGTTTTAATGGTGTCCCACCTTTTTGGGAATACAGTGTAGTACTACCCAAGCTGATGGTTTCTTGATTTAAGCCTCTGGGATAGTATTCTGTTGTCACTCCTTGAAGACTGTATCTTGAAGCAACATCATCAGCCAGGAGAGTTTTTGAGCTCCAAGCATTAATTACTGATGCTCTTTATGCGCTATTATGTAATGATAAAAGCAGTACAGCTTTACATCTTCATTTCAAATTCATCTATAAAATAGTAATTGATTTTCATCTCAGATGAGAAACTTGCTTATCTTCTTCACATAATACTTGTTACCAGGGAGGGTCAGCTTTGAAGCAGGCCTTCAGCTATAGTCTTAGTAGGACAAAACCCTTCTGTAAATCCCCAAGACTATTTGTAGGGATTGGCATGTATGGGGAGAGGCAGTTTCCTTTCAACATTTGTCAAAATGCAGCAAAACACATTCTGTGGATTAGCAGGCACTCCAGTCCTGGATGATGTTAGAATACATTCAGGTAGATCCAAGGCAAATTATTCCTGTTGTAGAGCTGTTCCTGGGAGTAGAAACCATACCTTTGCACGCAGCATTATTCTCTTGAGTTGGTGTCAAGGTCTGAGGTGCAGTTTGGGAGAGCAGCCCTGCAAGCTTTAACTAGTCTACTCCTCAAATGCTCCCCCCTCCCCCTGAGAGTTCTCACTGATCAGTCTTCCAAGCATGAGGATCTCTGCTGGTATTACCTGAAGAAGAAAGAACAGTTGGTCATCTGCAACTGGAATTCTTGTATAAGATTGTCAGTGAAGTTCCACACTCCTCCTATGGCAGAGTCTGTGGTTGGGGTCTAAGAAAATAGAAAGAAAATGAAGGTGCACTGGAGCCACGTTTCCTTATATACTCTTGCCTCGAACATTTCACAAGTGAAGATGAAGTCTACTCTGGCCCCCAATGGTCCAAGTTAACCAGAGGGTTCCATGCTTGGTGTGGAGTGTGGTTCTTGTACTGACAGTCAAAGAGTTTCATTTACAGATGAGCAACTCTTCTTCACTGAGGTTCTGGAGGTCAGCTGAGAGAGAGAGACCATCAGTTCAGCTAGTGAACTGAAAAAGCATGGAACTTGTACGAACAATTCTGTTTGTTTTTAATAAAAACATTAGTAACTGAATGTTCTAATTTTGTCACTTTTGAATATACAGTTAAAACAAAGATCCTGTGTGTGTGTGTGTGTATTAGTATTAGAAGTATGATGTTTTTAGATGGGTGTGACTTAACTTCACATGACACTAGCCAGTGCTGATGGTATGGTAGCAGTGTATGTGCAGACCTGTTGCCCAAGATACTGACACAATTATTGTTGTGAACTTCTTTCCCCACCATATTAGCTCTACTGGAGAAGTAAGATTACCAAATGCCACAGTGGTACCAGGGCTCACTAGAGAAGAAATGGACATAGGGAGATGGAGAATACAGTCATCTTGGGAACATTTTTAGCAGGGCATCTTGAAGGCTCTGCAGTTAGAATTGGACAGAAAAATGGCAAGCACCTCCAAACAGAGAGAACATGGCATTAAATTGGGGACCATACTTGTTCTCCTTAAAGATTAGTCTGATAATATCAATAAGGCAGTGCAAGGAGGATGGCAGAGGAGTGCTGCCAGACTACTATGGTACTAGCAGTAACACATCTGTGTACATGTGATAATCATGAAGGCAGAATTGACTGTCTAATATTATAGTAGATTGGATTTATAGCTGATGTAAACCCGTGCAAATTCCATGGTTGTCTCTGGGCTATATTCAATGCAAGTGTGTGTGTCAATGTAGTATATCTTTGCACTGGTTTGGCATTCAGTGTCTTTGCAAAATTAGTGTAATATGCGCACTGAGGGGAAGAAAGGAGTATGTAGCAAGAAAATCAACTTAAACTGTTTGATAAAGTGAGGGAATGGAGGGAGGACTTGTTAAATATTATATCCTTCTGTTAGGTGCTTTTTCCGAAACACTTTCCTTTCTTCCCTTCTGTGTGTAAGTTATACTTGGTTGGCAAAGCCACTGAATGCCAAGCCAGTATAATTTGCATTACTTTACAACATGCACTCGTATTTGCAATATTATTTTGCCAGTGGTGAATTTTGTCCAGTACACCATAATTTTAGAGCTAGCCTTAAAAATAAATAAATCTGAATTTGCATCAGCAGTGGCCTTTGTATTATTAAAAAAATTACTGCTTGAAGTTGAATAACAGGGCTGTTAGCAAAAGAAACCAGTCCTCAGTGAGGTTTTAAGTGCCTACAAAATTGAATTGAGTGTGAGGATTTTTTTTTCTGGAACATTGAATGTTTTAATAAGAATAGCTCATATGCCATTTTCCAGTGTAATATTCTGCTATAATCGGCTGAGTTTGTAAGTCTTTGAAAAACAAAGTTTATAAATGAAAACAATAATTGGTGTTGTCTGGAAATGCAATCTTTAAACGACTTATAAATAGTAACCAATAGTAATGACCTTCATCTTTTTAGATTCAACAATTGGAGGTGCTGCTGCTTCAAATTATGCAAATTCCACTTGGGGTTCTGGAGCCGCCTCCAACAACGGCACCAACGCCAACCCAACTCACGTCTGGGACAAGGTGATTGTAGACGGGTCTGACATGGAAGAGTGGCCTTGTATTGCCAGCAAAGACGCTGAGTCTTCTTCCGAAAACACCACCGATAACAACAGTGCCTCGAACCCTGGCTCAGAGAAGAGCACTCTGCCAGGAAGCACCACTAGTAACAAAGGAAAAGGAAGCCAGTGTCAGTCTGGAAGTGCTGGGAACGAATGTAATCTTGGGGCCTGGAAATCTGACCCCAAAGCTAAATCTGTTCAATCTTCCAACCCTGCTGCAGAGAGTAACAATGGACTAGGAAATTGGAGGAATTTGAGTGGGCAGGACAGAATAGGCCCTGGTTCTGGCTTCAGCAACTTTAACCCAAAAAGCAACCCATCTGCCTGGCCAGCACTGGTTCAAGAGGGCAATTCTAGGAAAGGGATTTTAGAGTCTGATAATGGTAACGCCAATGCACAGATTAGCACAGTAGGTCAGACCTCTAGGGAACAGCAGTCAAAGATGGAAAACGCGGGTGTTAACTTTGTTGTCTCTGGCAGAGAACAGGCTCAAATACATAACACTGATGGACCAAAAAATGGAAACACTAACTCCTTGAACTTAAGTTCGCCAAACCCTATGGAGAATAAGGGAATGCCCTTTGAAATGGGCTTGGGGAACCCCTCCAGAAGCACTGACACCCCTTCACAAAGCACTGGAGAAAGAAAGACTGGGAGTGTTGGATCTTGGGGTACATCTAGGGGGCCTTCTGGAACTGACACAGCCGCTGGACAAAGCAATTCTGGAAACCATGGGAACAATGGAAAGGAGAGAGAGGACTCCTGGAAAGGAGTTTCTGTTCAAAAACCTAATGGGTCAAGAAATGATTCTTGGGATAACAACAACAGGTCTATGGGTGGTGGGTCTTGGAACTTTGGCCCTCAGCACTCAAATGAAAACAAATGGGGTGAAGGGAACAAATTGACATCTGGGGTCTCTCAGGGAGAATGGAAACAGCCGTCTGGGTCTGATGAACTGAAGATTGGAGAATGGAGTGGTCCAAACCAACCAAATTCTAGCACTGGAGCATGGGACAATCAAAAGGGCCACCCCCTTCCTGAAAACCAAGGCAATTCCCAGGCTCCCTGTTGGGGAAGATCTTCCAGCTCTACAGGAAGTGAGGTTGGAGGTCAAAGCACTGGAAGCAACCACAAAGCAGGAAGTAGTGACAGTCACAATTCTGGACGCCGATCATACAGGCCTACGCATCCTGATTGCCAGGCAGTCTTGCAGACTTTGCTGAGCAGGACTGATTTGGACCCCCGTGTGCTTTCAAACACTGGCTGGGGCCAAACTCAAATTAAGCAAGATACAGTTTGGGATATTGAAGAGATGCCAAGGCCCGAGGGGAAATCTGATAAAGGAACTGAGGGGTGGGAGAGCTCTGCCACACAGACAAAGAACTCAGGGGGCTGGGGAGATGCACCCAGCCAAAGCAATCAAAACAAGTCTGGATGGGGTGAGCTCTCAACCCCCACAGAGTGGAAGGACCCCAAAAACACAGGAGGGTGGAATGACTATAAGAACAACAATTCTTCTAGCTGGGGAGGAGTAAGACCAGAAGAAAAGACCTCTTCCTCTTGGAATGACAATTCCAACAAGGATCAAGGGTGGGGTGGACGGCAACCTAATCAAGGATGGTCTTCAGGAAAGAACGGTTGGGGAGAGGAAGTTGACCAAACAAAAAACAGTAATTGGGAAGGTGCAGGAAACAAACCAGTGTCGGGTTGGGGTGAAGGTGGGCAAAATGAGATTGGGACTTGGGGTAATGGTGCAAATGCAAATACCGCTTCAAAGGGCGGATGGGATGATTGTAAAAGAACGCCAGCATGGAATGAGACTGGTCGACAGCCCAATTCCTGGAATAAGCAGCACCAGCAGCAGCAGGAGGCTTCTGGCTCCTGGGGTCCACCACCTCCAGGTAATGGGCGACCTCCAAATCCAAACTGGAACAGTGGGCCACAGCCAGCTGCCCCCAAGGATGAGGAACCCAGTGGCTGGGAAGAACCTTCTCCACAATCCATCAGTCGGAAAATGGATATTGATGATGGCACTTCAGCATGGGGAGACCCTAGCAGTTATAACTACAAGAATGTGAACCTGTGGGACAAGAACTCGCAAGGGGGACAGGCTCCACGAGAACAAAGCCTGCCTACTCCAATGACTAGCAAATCCACAGCATCAGGTACCATTTTGCTTCCTTCTCTTCAGTAGAGTATATGAAACTAAATGTCTAAACCAAGGGTTCTCAAACTGGAGGCTGTGACCCCTCAGGGGGATCATGAGATTATTATGTAGGGGGTTGAGAGCTGTCAGCCTCTGTCCCCAAACCCCACTTCATGTCCAGCATTTATAATAGTGTTAAATGTAAAAATGTGTTTTTAATTTATAAGGGGGGGGGGGGGGGAGAACACACTCAGAGGCTTGCTGTGTGAAAGGGGTCACCAATACAAAAGTTTGAAAACCATTGGTCTAAACAAATGTTGAGTGTGTAACCTCCAAATCTATAGATACTTTTACCCCGTTAGCAAAATTAAACTCTCATTTGAGTATTTGGCTTTTGCATGTGTTGATAACTTATCAACAGTTCTGTTCAGAAAAGTGACTGTAAAAATGGAACCACTGAGTGTCACCATTATTGTCCTTTAATGACTTCCATCTGAACATTGCTCGGCTTTACAAGTAAAAGGATGTTTTCTTTAGGTGCCTAGCCTGCAGACTCCACCTAAGCTCTGAAAGGCAAGATATGTTCTTATTAGTTTCTGTATCATTACCAGTAAAAGATTTTCCAGGCCAAATTCTGCCCTCTTTATCTCTGTAAAACCCCGTTGTCTTCAGAGAAATTGCACATATTGAACTTAAAACAGGATTGTGCTCTGCATTTAGAATTTAGTTAACAATTGAAATCATTTATGAGCCAGATTATAACCTGTTCTACTCTCCCATAGCTGTCCTGTGTCATCAAGAATAAAAAATAGTAAATTTTTTTTTTTTTTTTTTGCTTGTAAAGTAAGCAGCTAAGAGTTAGAATACACAGGAGTAGAATGATAAGGTGCCATTTTTACATAGTCACTTTTCTGACCATGTCATATTTTAAATGATATTATTTATTTTTTGATGTGCACTTAAATGTATCCTTGTTCTTCAATATATTAAACTTCCGTACAGCCTGATACTAATAACTGATCATGGGAAAAGTTATCTGAGTAATCATCAGGGATAGGCTTCATATCTAACTTGATACCATAGTAATACTGTTTTTCATAGCATTTCTAAAGTGAAGGTCCTCTCTCAGTTCTAGGAATGAAAAGGAAGTCAGGTCCCTGCCCTGGGTGTAGTGTTTGCAACTGAGTAATCCCAATTTACGCTTTCTAATAGCATGAGGTACACCAGAAAAGAGGAAGCGGTAGGTTTTTTGGTGATGCTGTGCTGAATGTCAGTGAACAGTTTGTAAACTGTCCATAATGAAAACTCTCTTCTTTGTGCAGTCTGGAGCAAAAGCACACCACCTGCTCCAGATAATGGTACGTCTGCCTGGGGTGAGCCAAATGAAACCAGTCCCGGGTGGGGTGAAGTAGATGATACAGGAGCATCGACAACAGGCTGGGGGAATGCACCCTCCAACGCCCCAAATACCATGAAACCTAGTGAGTATAGGCCAGTAATCAGCCATTTTTATAATGATGCTATAGATTTTAGTATCTGACTTTTGTATGTGGTTCACCTGCATATGTAGTGCATCCCCTCCCAGTGAGGACCAGAAGGGACACTAAATGGTTTCTAAGGTGCTGATGGTGGTTGAGTAAAAGTGCTTACAAATGACTAAAAACTACCGAAAGCAAGACGGAATCTTAGTTTACAGTATAGGTATATGAACAGCTTTGATCTTATTATTGATATGACATTTGGGCTTCTCAACAAGGTGAATTAGTTGCTTTTTCTTTCTCAACAGGACCCTCTTCCCCATGCCACACACCCAAATACTTCGTAGTAGGGAACTAGTTTCCAAGATAAATCCTCTTCTCCTGTAATACCAGAATTATGAACTTGCAGTTTATCCTTAGCCAAAAACTCTACATTGTAGATTATGGCTATATATGCAGAAGTCTGTACACTGCAGCAACAAGTCTTTTGTCATTCTAGTTTTATGGCTAATAAAAGCTATATTTTAAGGTTGAGAAGGCTGCTTTATTTTAATTCCCTGTTTTCACTTGCTTGTAACTTTCTGGGAATTATTTTTGGGGCTCAGTCTTCACATGCCTGGTCTTAACCCAAAGATTGATTGATTATTTATTTATTTATTTATTGAAAACTAGAGCAAAATAGGTACAGATTTTGTTATACAAGCATGAAAAAAGTTTTTTCATCTTTTAAAATAATTGTTCAAAGCTTTTTTTTGCTCAATCCAAATGACTAGACTTTTCAGCTGTTTACTTAGAAATACGTCCAGTATTCACCAGTCAATGAGGTACTGCTGAACTTCTGAAAAACACGATTTTGGTAATTTTGAAATTAGAATGACTGTTATATGATTGCACATATATAGGATTTTGTGGAAATCCTTTCTGCCAGCGCAGGTAGTGTATTTTTAAGGGGGAAAAGTAAGTGTGTGTGTGGGGGGGGGGAGGTGTTAAAAGCAAAAAAGTGAATACTGCATTGCAAAATTTTTCTCAAAGCGAGTAACACTTATTTGATGGGCGAGTAAGGGGTGTGTTTGTGTACACACTTTTTTCATGCTTGTATAACAAGCTGTATATACAGTAACTCCTTGCTTAACGTTGTAGTTATGTTCCTGAAAAATGCTACTTTAAGCAAAATGATGTTAAGCCAATCCAATTTCCCCATAAGAATTGGGGGGAAATTGGATTGGCTTAACATCATTTTGCATTTGTAAATGGGGGGAGGAGAGGTAGGTTCCAGGGACATTTTTTTTGCCAGACAAAAGACTGTATTTTATATATGTACATACATACATACACACACACTTATAGATGTACACATACACACACGCGCGCACACACACTATACGTTTTAAACAAACAATACTGTACACAGCAATGATGATTGTGAAGCTTGATTGAGGTGGTGGAGGAAGAGGGTGGGATATTTCCCAGGGAATGCCTTGCTGCTAAATGATGAACTAGCACTCGGTTGAACCCTCAAGGGTTAACACATTGTTCTTCTTCGAGTGGTTGTTCATGTCCATTCCAAGCAGGTGTGTGCACGCCAGCCGGAAGATTTTCCCTTAGCAGCGTCCGTAGGGTCGGCTCGGGCGCCCCCTGGAGTGGCGTCACCCTATATAGGGGCCCGCCGACCCTCCACACCCTCAGTTCCTTCTTACCGCCAGTGGCGGCTAGCTGGAACTTTGCTCGCTCTCGCAGCAAGCCTAGCAGTGTCTCTGTTCGTGTATATAGTTCTCTTTTTTTCTCATAGTTTGAGTTAGCATTATTTGTAAGTTAGTAGTAGTTGGAGGGTTTTCCCCCCAATGTAATTCTTGCTCCTTCCTGGGGCATGCCCCGGTCCCCAGTGTTTAAACTCTGTGCAGACTGCGGGAAGTTTATGCCGAAGAGTGACCCGCACTCTTCCTGCTTGAGGTACCTCAGAGAGAGCCACCAGAGACGGGTGCCGCATCTGCAAGGGGTTCCATCCCAGGACTCGCAAGGACAGAGAGCAAAGACTTAGAGTGCTCCTGATGGAGGCGACCTTATGGCCACACTTGGACCCCGAGTTTGCTGGCCTGGCGCCCGGCGCCCAGCGCCTCATCCTCGGTGTGCAGCGCTCCGGCACCGTTAGCTAGAGAGGAGGCCCAATCTAAGAACTCTAAGTCCCGGCACCGGAGAGAATCGGGATATAGGAAATCGGCCTCCATGCGGCACCGTTCACCGTCTCTGGTGCCCGCGAAAAAGAAGAGGCTGGTGAGGGGCCGATCACCCCACCAGGACCCTAAAAGGCCGGCGGCATCCACAAGTGTGGTGGGACAAGCTGCGCCTCAGGCGCCACCTCCCAAAGTTCCGTAGTTTTATATCAGATCCTAGTAAAAATACAGTGTGAAGATGCATGTTGTATTTCTGTGGCAAGTTTTCCACATCTCAGATTTCTGACCAGTGTCTGAGAATTAAATCTGAGTTTTTCAGAGCAGAGTTTTATTGTCAACCATACTTAAAGGTCAACATACTAGCAGTGTGATAGAGAAATGTGGTGAAGTATTATTGGTGTTTTTTTCTAATAGAGTGTTGAGGATTTTGAAGGAAAAAAATTTGCACTGAAAAACAGATTTTGATATAGGTTAACCAGATGGACTAAATTCCTCAATTGCATTAATTTAAGAGAGCCTCTGGAATCCTTTCCTCTACACTGGAAATTATGAGCTCCTTTTAGGAGGTCAGTTTCTTTACTGCGAGAAGGGAAGTTTCCTCTGTAAATGTAAAGTCAAAGGCATTTGACATGTTTGACACTAAAGTGATTTTAAAATACAGAACACTTGAAAAATATAGCACACTACTCAGCACTAATAAATTTTTTAGGTGTTGTGCTTTGTGCAATTTTCTGCATTAGAATAAAATGAAGAAAAGTTTTGGGTTTTTTTAGATTGATAACAGCAGTTGTGTACTAAGCATCCCACTGATCTTGCCATAGAATGTCATAAAATCTGTCTGTTAGGAGTTGTATTGGCTCACTTTTTGAATTTTTTTTTTTTTTTTTTTTTTTTTCCCCCTTGAAGGTTCCAAATCTATGCAAGATGGCTGGGCGGAGAATGATGGGCCAGTAGCAGGAACACGTCATTCAAGCTGGGAAGAGGAGGAGGAAGGAGGAGTCTGGAACACAGCAGGCTCTCAAGGAAGCAGTTCCTCCCACAACTCAACAAGCTGGGGGCAAGGAGGAAAGAAACCACAAATTAAGGTAAGAAACCTCATGCTTGAATGATTTGTAACTGCCATATACTCTGAAAGCAGATATAACTAATGTGTTATGCACTTCCCTTTTATAAACAAGAACTATTGTAGTGGAGAATTCATCTGTAGAGGTGGCTGCATTGCAGTGGTGGGTGAAATGACACTCTTGTTTTTATGAAATATAGATATTATGACTTGTAACTCCAACAGAGATTGCCAGAAATCTTTTGGCATGTGGGCTGCAGAGCCATTACAGAATGAGACTGAGCAACAAGTGTCCAAGGGTTATCGCTCTCTTTGGGTGACACATCACTCTGCATTAGACTGCTGCTGCCTCTCCTTACACAGCCTGTTGAAGTTCTGATCCCATTCTCACTTCTGGTAGTAACACACTGTTATTTCTGCTTGATTTTGGGCTCCCGCCTTTGTTCTTATTAACTTGTGGCAGCAAACAGAAGTAAATGACTCTGCACTTGGCTGCAAAACTGTGTATTAACTGCTCTTCAGCGGCTAGAGCATGTGAGACTTTCTGTTGTAGTTTGGAGTACTGCGTTCAGATTAAGAAGACTACCTATAGCTGGGGCTGTGCTTTGGCATCTCCTGGGCTAAGATAAGGTGCAAAACAAAACAGTTGTATTGTGGTGTTGTATGGGTTTGTCAGTTCCTGCTTTGGACAAATGGATTTCCCTTTCATTTCAATCAATCTTTTTTATTCCTTCATTTTTTATCCTAACCACAAAAGCAATTGTCTGTAAACTTTCCTTTTCAGCCTTTTTTTTTTTTTTTTTTTAGCATTATACTGCTGATTTCTGTTTCAGTTTTGTTTTTGGTCATTCACAAATCACAACAGGACCAAATCAAAAGCCAATTGAATTCAGCACAGTGCTGATTGAGAGGAAGTTGCTGAAAGGAAGCAAAGCACAGCAGAGACCTCTACATAAAAGGAAGTGTGAAAATGGAGGAAAGATAAGGAAACTGTTTAATTACATGTCTGCTCTTGTTTTTTTAGTGCTCATTAAAAGGAGGAAATAGTGATTCGTGGATGAACCCTTTATCCAAACAGTTTTCAAACATGGGATTGCTAGTAAGTGGCTTTTTAAAAATGTCATAATCTAATTGAGAAGCACTAACATTTGTGTAGTAAGCAAAATTCTAATTTCAGATATTCACCAGCAAGTGTTTATTAACTAATTGCATTTATCATTCCCATTCTCTTATTCCAATACTGATAGTTGGTGGCTATTTCAAACTCCACTTACTAGTCAGAATATTTCTTTCTGGAAACTAAAATACTTTTAAAATCCGAGTGGATTTCATGGCTGCCACTGTTGTGGGGTTGCAATTCATTTGCAAACAATGGATGGTCTTTTACTTAAGGTGCTGGACTAGAACTCTGGACATGTGGGCTTAATTCCTGGCTGTGCCACAGACTTGTGTGAATTTGGGCAAGACAATATCACTGTACCTCAGTTCCCTGTTGTAAAAAGGGGATATTTTCTTTATCCCACCCTTTGTCTTGTCTACTTAAATTGTAAGCTCTTTGGAACAGGGACTTTTATGTGTAGTACAGCACCTAGCATAGATATAGTCCCAGTAACGGGGCCTCTAGGTGGAGATGTAAGACACATGCTACATCATTGTCAGTGGGAAGGTGCAGAGATCTGCAATGCCTTCTTTTCAGTGAAAATATGGTTCACCTATGAAAATGTGCAAGAATCCCAGACACGCCACTTAATGGAGAGCTTTGCATTTTTCAAAACGCTGTACACCATTAACTAATGTATCCTGTGAATTAGCTATTTATCCTCATTATAGAATTGGGGAAATTGTGGTGCAAAGGTGCTGTGACATGTCTGAGGCCAAGCAGAATGTCGTTGGCAGAGCTGGGATTAGAGTCTAGGAGCTCTTGGCACCCAGTCTCAAATTCAGTCCACTAGATCATGCTGCCTCTCAAAGTTATGGGAACACCCTGTCCCAGACTGCCAAGAGAAGAATAATTTGGCAGCACATTTTAAGATTTGATGACTTGACAAGTCACGAGAAGAGCTATCATTCTGGCTGCTACCCTTTTATAATTTGATCTCTTGACATGAGGACAGAGGTTCATTTCTCAGAGCAGCTGTTCGGACATCTCTCTCTGTCTGTGGCATGATGAGTTCATGTGCCTAGTGGCATTTTAGGAAATTTAACCCCAAATACAGCTGGGATGAGGTGTGTTCAAGGTTACATCAGGATTGTTTTTCTTTGATATAGTTTAGGACATTACTTTCATTCACACTGGTACACCCTTCCACATTTCCAATACACATCTTTAACAAAGGCTGTTTTCTGCAGTGTTCTCGAACTTTGCTCAGGAGTCAGACCAGTGTCTTTTTTTGCTCTTCTTTCAGAGTCAAACTGAGGACACTCAAGGCAGTAAGATGGACATGTCTGTAGGTGCGTATAACTTCATTAAAATGCATTTGGCCTGATGGCTGATATTATGCGTGTGATATGCTTATCTTTAGGAAGGGGCACTTTTCATTATTTTTGAGCTCTGTTCTTTAATAGCAGGATAGAGCAGCAGCATCCAGCCTGTTGGCTGCAGGATTTATACAGATAATGCAGCTGCTGCTGAGAGACACTGGGCTGGGGGAAAAGAAAGAAATATCTGCATAGAATGGAGGGGTGCTTAAAAAAAAATTGATGTAGTACTCAGTTTTGTTGCTTCAAGAAGGTGGAACATCCCTTATCACATGACATTACTAGGTGGAAAAGGGAAGTCTACTAGCTGTTGGCATTAGGACATCCCAATTACCAGCTCCTTAGGACTGATATGCGGGAAAAGAAAGTCTCTTTATTGTACTTCTTTTAACTGCTTGCCTCAGGCAGTTGAGCTGCTGCTGAGTAGGAATAGATTTATCACCCATGATGGCCTGACCACAAACATCAGGGATCTTAAATGGGTCATACTATGTGAGGGGTGTCATCATAAATGATAGTCAGAAGTGATCTCTTGGATTATCTGGTCTAAGTTTCTGTATCAATTTTATCTAATCTCAGTTGATTGCGTCCTAATTTGCCATAACTTCCTTGTCAAGCAGACTATTTCACTAGACTAGATGATTGACTTTGTCATCAGAAATGCTTTCCTAATTTCCAAGTTGAATATTTACCGTATATACTCGATCATAAGCTGGTTCGTTTATAAGCCCAAACCCCCCCCCCCCCTCCCAAGATGGATAAGTAAAAATGGAAAAAATTTATAACCCGTTCATAAACCGACCCTATAATTCAGGGTCAGCAAACTTTGGTTCCCGGGCTATCAGGATAAGCTGCTGATGGGCCGAGATGGTTTGTTTACCTCGAGTGTCCTCAGGCACAAACCTAAGTAAACAAAGTGTCCCGGCTTGCCAGCTGCTTACCCTGGTGGGCCAGGACAGCAACTGGTGGGGAAACTTTTTCGGGGGGAGAAGCTGGGAGTCAGGGGAGTAACCCCTGTGACCACCCCCCACATGACCCCACCTCTAGCCTGGGACCCCCACACTCTCCCCTTCCCATCCCTTCCCACCTTATCTGGGGAGGGCCAGGGGAGGATGTCTCTGACCTGGCTGGAGCTGCTCCAGCAGGCTGGACAGCGTGGCCGCAGCCTGCTCCTGCAGGCCAGACCGGGCGGCGCGGCCGCAGCATGTTCTAGCGGGCTGGGCCGGGCGGCACGGCCGTAGCGTGCTCCGGCGGGCTGGGCAGCGCGGCCTCAGCCTGCTCTGGGGGGGCGGGGCCAAGTGGCACGGCTGCAGCCTGCCAGCCCCGGAGCTGCAGCTGCTTGGGAGGCTGGGGGGAGAGCAGCGTGGCCAGAAGCGGAGAGATTCTGGCCCCGCCTCTTCCCTTCTGGCTGTGCTGTCTCTGTTGTGGGGAGGGGCTGTGTCCCACTCTCCTTCTCTGTACCCATTCATAAGCCGACCCCCTTCTCTGGTGCTTCCTTTTTTACTAAAAAAATTCGGCTTATGAACGAGTGTATATGGCACTTAAATGCATTGTTCTTCTCCAAGTGGCCTCTGCGTATTCACACTTGTGGGATTGAAGTGCGTGCACCACAAGCTTCTGGAATCTTCTGGTGACTAGTGTCCATTGAAACGACTCACATCCTCTCGTTCCCATTCTCAAAGGTTCCAAAGGTATATAAGAGGGAGTGGCCCATTCGGTTCCTCCTAACCACCTAACTTACAGCAAGCTTGGATCGCACATGTGTCCTCAGCACTTCCCTTCATAGTTTTTTGTTGTTGTTGTTTTTTGTTGACACTTTGGAGTCTGTTTTTGTTTCCAGTTAGATTGTCAGTATGTTAGTCAGCTTTTCTTAAAAGGGGGGGAGAGGAGGAGGAGACGTAGATAGCATGAGCATCATGTGAACCCACAAAAGCAGGTGGCCCACCTCATACCCCTGCTGACAAAGGAAGCTCTTCAGAGTCAATTGACTAAGGCTGGCATTGTACATGTCCAGTATTGATACTGGAGATCAGCTCACCATAGTGGCTCTATGCCTATCAAAAATGGCACCAAGCTCCTTGCATCCGTCCTGCTCAACCAAGTCCTGTACCAGAGAACCAACACCCCTTGGCTCTAGAGCAGTGGTCTCCAAACTTGTTTGATCGCGCACCCTTATCAATAAAAAATTTTGAGCACGCACCCCCTGCCACGCAGAAAAAAAAAAGCGCCGCACCGACCCCCACCCGAACTACCGAAACAACAAAAAAAAAAAACCCCCCCCCCCGAACTACGCCCTAACAAAGAAAAAAAAAAAAAGCGCTCCTCCTGCTGCGCACCCCCAAGGATCCTCTTGCACACACCCTACTTTGGAGACCACTGCTCTAGAGAACCATGTGCCAAAGTAGTTCTGGTCACTGGATCCATCCAGGTCAGCAGATTCCAATGCTGAGGACTTGACACCATCAACTGAAGAATCATTTACCAAAGCGGTTCTGTGCCCAGCATGAGTGGCACTGAGGTCCCTGGATCCAACAATGGTGCATGAATCCACACCTGAGCTGTTGTGGCTCAGGACATTCAAGATATGCTTTACTGTGAAAGGCAAAGGAAGAACATACCCATCAGAAGAAGTCCCAGATGGTTAACTGGGGTACTCACCTTGATATCCAATCTCTGCAGTGAATGAGCTCCACTATAATGTATTGGAGTGGAGAGCTATTTGTCTGGCCTACAAATTTTTCTCAAGTCCAGACCCCAGCTCAGTCTCTTTTCACCAGAAAGTATTGATTTTCTCAAGCTCTACTTCAAGGATGAGCAAGACTCAACTTCACTGACACACTCCTTTCTTTTTCTTGAACTGGGTCAGGAGTTCCTCTGAGTTCTCTCTGAATCTGTTGATTCAACAAGTCTTCCTGGAAGGCAGTCAGGAAGGACCCAAGTTTCTATCAATAGCCCTGGCTAGGGCTTGGCGATTTTGTCTGACATCCTGGGTCTCTTGTTGACTTCTGCAAGTCCTGCTTTTCAAACTGCTGCATTTCCTGTCTCAGGGTTGAGATGAGTCTCCACACAGGTCAAAAGTTTCTCAGATTGCAACCTTGACTTCTGGGAAGTTGGGACACATTCGATGTAAAGTGTTGTGTTGAGGTTCAAAAGATCATATTGAAAAACAGGAGACTGGCCACACAACTTACTCCAGTGAATTGGAAGAGATTTCTCATCTGAGCAATTGAAAAGGCAATGGACCTGAGAGGGGTCCTATGTTTCACTTAGAAAAGTTTTGTGTTCTGTCAGGGTGCATTTGGCTGCCATCACAGCTTTTTTCCCCTCTGATGCCTGGATTGACAGTCTTCTCTCACCCTGCAGAAACTGAAAGGTTTGATCCATGTTATGACTAAGGCTGGTTGAGAGAGCTGTTTTGCTGCAGTAGTCAAAGGATACGAAACTGGATACTCCAGTGCAATAGATAGGTTGCTACTGTGATGAGAGAGATTCATTTGTCCCGCCTTAGAGAGTATTCCCTTTGGTGCATGGACCTGTTTTGCAATGAGATTATACTCTTGTTCCCACAAACTTCATGGGGCCTCTGTTCAAAAACTGGGCAGACTTCTCTTTGTTCCATATATCTGTGAAAGTGCTGTTTATTATAATCATAACTTTAGGCCAGAGGGTTAGTGAGATACAGGCCTAATGGCTCCCTAAACCATATTTTGTACATGTGCTCTTATCTGCATCCTTTCCAAATCAGAGGTCCTCTGATTTCCATCTCTTTCAGGCCACTAGCCTGTCTGAATTTCTCTGTGTACCATTCATATCCAAGAATTCAGGCCCCATACTTTAGATGTCCAGAGGGAAGTAAGTTTATATGGGACCAGACCTGTCCACAAGTTCCCAGACCTGTGGGGCATATTGGGGTGAGACCAAGGGACTGGCCAGCACTCCCCTAAAGCTGTCAAAATGACGGTTTAACGACTTATGACTTTGCAGTTGTTTGACCATCTGGAGATGTCAGTGTACTCAGGCATAAGGTAGCTTCCATAGCGTGCCTTCATGCTGTAATCTTTATAGAATGTTGTATGGCTGCTATTTACTGTGTTTACATAGTGTTTTTTTTTTTTAGCCCATCTTCCTCAAGGTTCTAGTGCTTGCTAAACTCTTGGAAGCAGGAATATGCAGTGGCCAGTTTAAGAATTGGAATTATTTGATATAAGTGTTTGCGTATTCCCCATCCCTGACTCCACCTTCCACATTTCTTTTGGAGTCATAAATTTAGGACTTCCCAAATTAGTAGAAGAAACTATGAATGTGGTTGAGGCCACTCCCATTTTTATATCATCAAAACCCTCCATGAAGGGCATGGTAACAAGCCCCAATGGACATGGGTGACTAGAAGATTCTAGAAGCTCACAGCACAGGTGCTGTGATCTCTCAAGTGTGAATATTCAGAGGCTTATTGCACAGCAGCCAAATTTCTGGTAAGTAACCTTCATCCTCTCTTATTTCTAGATTCACTGTTGGGTTTTTGCATCCCTTTACATTTGTCCTTTCTGTATTGAAGTATCATCTTGTTAATTATTTATTGAACATCAACAATGTGCTTGATACTCTAAGAACCTGAAAGGAAACGCAGCCCCTGCCACAAGGAGTTTACAGTCTAGTACAGACACAGATTAAACCACTCAGGCATCTGTGTGTGTGTGTGTATTTTTTTGTTTATTTTTGTTTTTATGTATATATTAAAAAACAAGAGTGTTTATATTGGGTAATCATATGAATATCAGGTGGCATTAAGAGTTTTATAGGGCAATTTCTCAAACGTACTGTGGAACAAGAAAAGTGTTTTGAGGAGACGTTGGAGAACAGACAGCATGAAAGAAGGCCCAAAGAGGAAATCTGAGGAAGGTTACAAAGAGGTGTTATGCAGGAGTCTTAAGATAAATGAAAGGGGTGAATTGAAGGATTTGAGAAGGGGATTTGTGCAGGGGATCTTGAGGATGAGATGCCTGAAGTAGAAGAAGAGTGTAAGGTAGTGAAGGGATTCAAATAGGGAATGACATGGTCATTAGTAGGAAGTTTCAGAAGCAGTATTTGGAAGGGAGGGGAATGAAGTCTGATCCAGAGAGGCCAGAGATTGCAATAGTTGGGAGATACAATTATGATGTGGATAAGAGTTCTAGTGGTAGGAATAGAGAAGAAAAAATGAGAGGATTTGAACAAGGTCTGAATATGGTGTGAGGATGGTAGAGTGATACTTCAGAGAGTGCAAGTCTGGGGACTGGTCTACACTGGAGGGGTGGGGATCGATCTAAGATACGCAACTTCAGCTATGAGAATAGCGTAGCTGAAGTCGACGTATCTTAGATCGACTTACCTCGCGTCCTCATGGCGCAGGATCAATGGCCGTGGCTCCCCCGTCGACTCCGCTTCCGCCTGTTGCTCTGGTGGAGTTCCAGAGTCGACGGGGAGCGCGTTTGGGGATTGATTTATCGCGTCACGCAATAAATCGATCCCCGATAGATCGATTACATAGTGAAGATGTACCCTGGGAGACCAGGGAATAATGGGGGAGTAGTTGTCTGAGATAGAGATGGGAAAGAGCAAGAGGGATTTGTTCTTTAAACGTAGCTTCTTTAAGCTAAATAAAGAAATTTAATTCAACCTGTCTTCATAAGTCATATACTCAAGTTCATGTGTCATTTTGTCTCCTTATGTTTAAATATTTTCTATTTACTGGTTTTTTTTTTAAAGTGGGTTCCAGAACTCTGTGCAGTATTCCAAATAGTCTTATCAGTGCAGTGTAAAGTTTCACTTTATAGATTCACCTTCATGAAATTGCTTTTATAAATCCCCACTTTAAGGCCTCATGCTTCCAAAATCATTCTAAAGTAGTTTAACTGTTATGGGGCATGTGCATGTTGATTGCAAATCTGGCATTGTATACCCTTTTCCTCCCTGAACAGCTCTGACTGGTGCAAATAGTTTCAGAACCATCCTCTTTTCTTCCATTGCGCAGTTAGTTCAGTCAGAATCTGTAGAGGTAGTAGTTAGTTTTATTCGTAGTGTGTGTGGACAGATACATGTTTTTAAAGCAAATTGGCTTGTTTAATCTTACGATAAAACTTAATCCCTGACTCTTTTACCAGGAGCGTAATGCTACATTATAAAATAAATCCTTGGCTGTACTATTTTTCAGCCTTCAGAGGTATTTTCAATCCATTTTTAGCTGTGAATCTATTGGAAAGAAAAGGTATGATTGTGGTTGTTGGCACTGATATTTCACCCTCTTCCTTCCCTCTTATAGGTGGTCTCCCAGATAAGAAATTTGAGGTGGACAAACGAGCCATGAACCTCGGGGATTTTAATGATATAATGAGAAAGGATCGATCTGGGTTCCGTCCACCTAATTCCAAAGACATGGGAACCACAGATAGTGGGCCTTATTTTGAGAAGGTGAGATAAATCTGTATGGTTGAACAAAATCCCCCACTGCATTCACATAAGGTCCCAATTTATATCTACTCCTTTGGGGGGTAATAAAAATTCAAAATCATGGAAGAGAATCTAATAATACATGAAATAAGATAAGATAGACATGTGTATGTAGAGTGAACGAAGATGAAAAATTGAGATGGGTTAAAGATATGTATGAATATATTAGAGAAATCCTGAGAGTAATAGGTACAGCTCTGAAGAAACATTATTTCTGAATACTACTTCAGTCTTTAGCTGAGGAGGGAGAAGTCCATTTTGAACAGGTGCCAGCAAAGTTTAGCGAAGAGGGCATCATAATGGTTCTTGTTTCTGTTTGGCTACTGACTATACTCCTACACTCTAAAACTAAATTTAAATCTAAATATACAGACAAAATCACAATTTTCCAAGACTTTTTCTTTCTGCTTTCATTTCTGCAAGTTATCTGAAGCATTCTTTCTAGATTAGACTATCCCATGTGCTGTGTTTGTCCATTTACTGTTGGCTTCCCTACATCTGTTGTATGTTGCAGTAGCATCTCTTTCATATCTTTACCTGTTTTAAATGGGCACTGTCAACCTTTTTAGATTTCAAATATTAATTGCTTTAAATTATGATTTGGAGAGGGTCCCCTGGATTCAAAATGTTTATTTTAAATGCAGTTCATTTGATTCAATAAAATGTGAAACAGGTAAAATATTGTTATATAAATGTTGTGGGCGTTCTCTGTCCAATAAACATTTTTTTAAAAGTGCATATTTTTAAACTATTCCATTTTGGGGTAACAGGCCAAACACCAGCTTTATGAACTCCCTCTGCTGGTCTAATTAACGAACACCATTTGCAGAGGTGCATACTGTGGACACAAATTGGTGTGTGCAAACAGAAGTAAATAATAGGAACTCATTCTAGCTGTATCTACTGCTTTAGTGGAAATAATCACTATCAGAGAAGGACAAAATTAGTAAAGAAAGAATTTTTCTATGCATCTAAGAGGTTTTTTAAAAATACCTTCACCTCTACAGAAGTTGTTGACATGGCTCCTTAACCAAAAATCTCCAAATGCCAGCAGTTAAACTGAGTCAGAAGTTTGCCCATGTAATTGCTATTACAAACTACCTTTGCTTATTCCTGATCACTCACAGTCCTTCTTTCTCTCCTTTTGCATTCTGTTGCTTCACTAACCAACTCCTGCTGATTGGCTAACTACTGCTTCAGCTGACTTTGCCTTTCTCCAATCAAGACGGGTGCCTTGGGGATGAGGCTCCCTGCTCTCCCTTCTCCCCTTCTCCCAGCTACAAGCTGTCTCCCTCTGGTTCCACACTACCCAACGTCAGCCTTGGGGCAATCGGCTCAGGGCTCAACCCCCAAAACTTCGCTGCTAGACAAGTAAGGAGGCCACCTTCTCAGATTTATTACTACGTGGCTGCAACGTAGGCTTAATTCTGGTCAGCTGGTTTTCTTACAAGATTTATTGATCACTGACTACACAGTATAATGTATATTAACATAGGTTTCAGATATGCTAGCCTTCAAAAATCCACCTTCCTTCCTATTGTCCAGTATATATTTTGTTCGTTTTGTTGGCCTCTTATTGCCTGCAACACAGGATGATCTTCTAGACTTTCATTTTAAGAGTGGTTTGCTTCAAATTTGTCTTGGACTTTTTTTACCCAGGTTTTATACAGTGACTTATATGTGGAAATATGTTTAAAGGAGTTAAACTTATTTTTTTAAAAAGACTCTGCAAGAATAAAAGGCTAGAAGGAGACTGATTCCTAGTTAGTAACTACACCTCTACCCCGATATAACGCTGTCCTCGGGAGCCAAAAAATCTTACTGCGTTATAGGTGAAACCGCGTTATATCGAACTTGCTTTGATCCGCTGGAGTGCGCAGCCCCGCCCCCCCAGAGCACTGCTGTACCGTGTTATATCGGGTCGCATTATATCGGGGTAGAGGTGTATTAATTATTAGTGAAGCTGGTCAGAAAATGGTAAGTATTTTCCATGAACATTTTTGAAAAATGAAAAATATTCTTTAAAAAAAAAAACACTGAATTTTTGTTCTTTGAGTGCTGGTCTCTGTGTGTATTCTACACATGGGTGCACATGTACTCCAGAGATTTGTAGCAAGTATTGTCCGTTGGTCCACAGTGTGCAGTTGTTTTCCTCATTCTCCAAACTGAGGGCATAACGGGTGGTGTGGCCCAACGCCTTTGCAGTTCCATTCATTCTTACTGTCAGATCATCTGAGTTGGAATTCTCTGTGTCCGCGGCTATGATTCTGGCTCCATCCCACAGACCAAAAGATTGGCACCTGTCGCCCCATATGGGATCCTCTGAGTAGCAGACTGTTGGACACTGCAGATCTATCAGTTCCCACGTCAGGATCTCCTCAAACTCCAAGAAGGATGGCCATCTTTATGTCACTGGAGGATATTTTCATTCCGCCCTGTTCACAATCTCCTCTTCTATTGGGCCAAGTCCTTCTTACAGACATTTCTATACCCGAAGAACCCACCTTGAGGGGAAGAGGATCCTCCCATGCTGCGTCCACAAGTTGGAATATCCTCCCCACTAGTGCTTCCAGTAGAGCAGGACCCTACCTTTTCAGAGTGAATGTGCCATATGAGCCTGATGCTCCCATATGAGCCTCCCTATACCCTCCTCCACAAGGGAAACATGCCCAGACGGAGGCCTTGGAGCTGACTTGGATATGGCTACCCAGGGGACTATTGATACCCTATTTCTTGCTCCCATCCCCTCAACCAGTTGACCCTTTCTACTGGCCATATTGTGCCCCATATAACAAATATCCTAGATTTGTGCAAGGATCCCACTGACCCTTTTCTCCCAGCTGATACCAACCAGCTCCTTTGGAGTTTGTGAAGTAAGAAGTCAAGCTGGATCTGCTGGTCCCAATGGATGTGTCATCCTCCTCACCTGATGAGGCCTCTTCCCTTCCCTGCCTGATGACCACAGGCAGTACCAGGAGCTGTTACAGAGGGTAGCAACCAAGCTCAAGATACCTCTTGAGGAGGTCCAGGACACAGAGCGTGGTCCAATCAGACATCCTTCAACCTTCTGACCCTAATAAGGTGGCCCTCCCAGTCAACAAGGCCATTTTGGAACCCTCCAGATCTGTGTGGCATGTCCCTGCCACCTGTGCCCCTATCCTTGAGGGCTGAAAAACAATATTCTGTGCCAACTAAATGGGCAGTTTTTTATTTATCCATCCACAGCCCAACTCCTTAGTGATACAGGCAGCTATAGAGAGGTCCAGGTCACAGCACCCCAAGTCTACTCTAACTGACAAGGGCGCTAAATGCATTGACCTCTTGAGGAGGAAAGTATTTTCACGAGCTAGTCTCTAATTCAAAGTTGCTAGTTACCAGGCATTGTTAGGAGAGTATGATTTCCTAAATTATTCCAAAATTCTGTAATTTAGATACAAACATCCTGAGAAAGACAGGACTCCGATCCAAGATCTCATTGATGAAGGCAGGCTGGTGGCTAAGACTTCACTTCAAGCAGCAGTGGACTCAGCTGACACTCGGTCTAAAACCGTTACCACAGCTGTAGTCATGAGGCATGAATCGTGGCTGCACTCTTCGGGGTTCCCCAGGGAGGTTCAGAATACCTTTGAGAATTTTCCCTTTGGTGAGTCTAATCTCTTCAGTGAGAATACTGACAAGTCACTACACTCTCTTAAGGACTCCAGGACAACTCTCCACTCCTGGGCATTTACACCCCAGCTCTGAAGAGGAAACACCACAAGCAAACCAATAGACCCAAATATCTTCCCATCCCCCCAGCATTTTATCACCAGCACCCGTATGAACCACCATGCAAAACAACAGAGGGTTCAAAGACTCAGATGCACCGCTTCCTCCACCTCTGACTGCTGCCCAGTCCTGCCCATCATCCAAGGGTTTCTTGTGATCTGATTCTCAAGGACTGCATATTGATACTGATGCCATGCCACATTGCGCCCCCCCCCCCCCCCCAAATCTTTGGTGGCTGCCTTACCAACGTCACACACAACTGGAAGGCAATAACAGACAAGTGGATACTAGAGATCATTCACTCCAACTACCCAGTTGAGTTGATCTCACTTCCCACCACAAAAACCCCCTTCTCAGGGGCCACTCTCACGAGGAGATCCTTCATCAGGATGTGAACTCTCTCCTCCAAAAAGGGGTTATAGAGCAGATGCCACCTCAGCATTGAGGGGGGATTCTAGTTCCTATATTTCATAATTTCCAAGAAAAATTGAGGATAGGGACCAATTCTTGATGTATGCCAACTATATGCCTTTATGCACAATCAAAAATAATTTCCTCCCTGTAGGATAAGAGATGGTTTGTGGTCCTTGATATGAAAGATGCTTGCTTTTAGGTAGATATTCATCAGTCCCACAGAAGATTTCTTCAGTTCATTGTGAGGACAAGAGAAATACCAATTCAGAGTACTTCCATTCAGGCTGGTGATGGCACTCAGGCCTTCACAAAAATCTTCTGTGTGGTGGCGGCCCAAATGAGACATGATGGCTACATTATCTTCCTGTATCTGCACGACTGGCTGCTAATGAGCAGATCAAGCCAGAAGGTCCAATCAATAGTCTTATTCTTACTCCACTTTCTGACATTTCTGGAGGTCTGTGTAAACAAGCACTTTGACTCCCACAAGGACTATAGATTTCATAGGAGCAACCCTGGATATATCCTCAGAAAAAGCCAACCACCCTATAGACAAATTTCAGGTTATGAATAACTTGATAAACCAAGTAACCCTCAGACCTTGCACCACAATCACCGTCTGCCTTTCCCTTCTAAGCCACATGGCTGCATACACGTACATAGTGCCATTTGCCAGACTCCACATTTGTTATTTGCAGGCCTGTCTTCAGTCTGTCTGCTCACCAGACAAGGACAACATGAATATCAGGTAACAATCCCACTGAAAGTCAGATCCTCTCTCAGTGGTGGACGAAACTGGACCAGGTGTGAGCAGGAGTCCCCTTTCTTCCACCCATCCTTGATGCGTCCCTCATAGGATGGGGAGCACATACGGACAGTCACACTGCAAAAGGCACGTGGTGCCCACGGGAGGCCAGAATGCATATCATTCTGCTGGAGATTAGAGCAGTTCACCTAACCTGCAACAAATACTTCTCCCTCACATGATCCTGCCACATCCAGATAATGCGTGACCACATGACAACTGTCTTATATAAACAGGGTGAATAGAGACAATGAATTATGGAACTGGTGCATCAAGAACCACATCATACTCTTAGCAACCTACACATCAGGTGTGCAGAATACTCTGCCAGACATTCTGAGCAAGCACTTTGCCATAGACCGTGAATGGGAAATATGCAATTGTGTCATAACCAAAATCTTCACCCACTGAGCAATGTTATCTTGTGGCTTGTTCACCTCCCAAACAAACAAGAAATTCAATCTCTACTGCTCAAGAGCAGCATTAGGCCGAGACTTCAGGCATGATGCCTTTCTGTTGTTCTGGGTGGACCATCTGAGGTACATCTTCCCTCCCAATGCTCAGCTACCTTAGGTTCTCTGCAAAATTCACCTTGACAGGTCAGGGTTATCCCTTATCACACCCAAATGATATAGCGATAAAGAGTCCTGTGGCACCTTATAGACTAACACATGTATTGGAGCATAAGCTGCGTCTGACGAAGTGGGTATTCACCCATGAAAGCTTATGCTCCAATATGTCTGTTGTTCTTTAAGGTGCCACAGGACTCTTTGTCGCTTTTTACAGATCCAGACTAACACAGCTACACCTCTGATACTTGACAACAAATGATATAGGCAGTTTTGGTTTCCAGACCTACTACAATGTCATCCCCTGTTCTCCCATCTCTATTTGACCCTTTCTGGATCTGTTAACTAGGACCAGGGCAGGATCAGACATCCCAACCCAGAGCCTCTTCACTCACAGCCTAGCATTTGGATGGGCATGAGACCTAGAACGTTCATGTTCAGAGGCCATCTGAACTATCATCTGTCACAATGGAAAAACCTCCACTAGAAAATGCTATTTAGCTAAATGGAGGCATTTCTCTACCTGCTCACAACAGAATCAGTTATCACCAGAATCAGTAGGTGTCCGTGTCATTTTAGACTATCTCCTGTCCCTACCGGCACATTAAAAGTCAGCAATCAATGCCTTTCATCCTCTGGTGGAAGGCTGCTCTATCTTTACTCACCCTACCATAATTTGATTCTTGAAAGGCCTCATTGGGACCTTCCTGCCAGTGATGAAACGCGCACCACAATGAGATCTCAACTTGGTACTATGATCTCTTATCAGACCGCGTTTCAAACCAATGGCCACATGTTCCATGTCACACCTCTCCATGAATATTACCTAATCGTAGTTGCCATCACACTTGGAACACTTGTGACAGAACCGCCGTACATCATATTTTATAGAGAAAAGGCCCTCTTTCATCTCCACCAGATATTCATCCCCAAGGTAATTTCAGAGTTCCATATGACCCAACCTATTCACTTACCAGTGTTCTTCCCTAAGCCTCATGTTTCCAATGAGGAAGAGAGGCCGCAGTCTCTCAGTGTCAGACAGATCATGGCCTTTTATCTGCAAAGAACAAAACCAATTAGGAAAACACAGAGACTATTTGTTTCTGTAGCAGAACGATCATGAGGACAAGCATTATCAGCCCAGAGACTCACTGAGTGGATCTCTGGAAGCATCATTCTGTGTTATCAGCTAACACATATTCCTCCCCAGGACTTGGTGAGGGCCTGCTCTATGGGAGCACAGGCAACCTCAATGGCATTTCTTACCAGTACTGGACATTTGTAAGGCAGGTACCTGGATCTCCATCCACACCTTTACAAAGCATTACACCCTGGTTCAGGCTTCCTCAGCAGATGGAGCTGTGGGGACAGCAGTGTTACAGTCATCTATACCAGGGGTAGGCAACCTATGGCACGCGTGCCGAAGGCAGCATGCGAGCTGATTTTCAGTGGCACTCACATTGCCCGGGTCCTGGCCACCGGTCCAGGGGGCTCTGCATTTTAATTTAATTTTAAATGAAGCTTCTTAAACATTTTAAAAACCTTATTTACTTTACATACAACAACAGTTTATTTATGTATTATAGACTTATAGAAAGAGACCTTCCAAAAACTTTAAAATGTATGACTTGCATGCGAAACCTTAAATCAGAGTGAATAAATGAAGACTCGGCACACCACTTCTGAAAGGTTGCCAACCCCTGATCTATATCAGCTGCATCCTTACACCCTCCTCTTCTTTGACTGCTGCTTACTAATCACCCACATATAAAATACGGATAGGGACCAGCACTCGAAGAAGAAATGGAAGTTACTTACCTGTAACTGGTGGTTCTTCTAGTTGTATGGTCCCTAACTGTATTCCGCTACCCACCATCCTTTCCGTCTGCTTTGGATCCTATATGATTTGTGGTAAGGGAAGGAACTGGAGAGGCTTTGGTCTGTGCCTCATTTATGCCCTCAGTTTGGCACATGAGGGGAGCAACTATGCATCTGTGAACCAATGGTTATAATTTTTTTTTAATTTAAAAGGTTTGTTTGTTTGTTTGTTTTTTCATTAAAACCAAAAGCACAAACACATCACAGAAAAATTCAAAAGAAACTAATTTTCCATGACAATTTTCATGTAGGGGAAAAAAGGCCATTTTTTGGTCAAAGTAACTTTTCAGATGAAAAATTTGACCAGCTTTAATTATTTTAAGGCAATGGTGGACAGCTAAAGGCCTGTAGGTTATATAAGCAATAGACATACTTGTTTTAGTGACGACTGGTTCCTGAATCTTCAACCAACTCTGTCTCAGATCTTTCATAATGCAATAGCCAAGACGACTAAGTGACAAAATACTGCTTATCAACTTTTAAGTAGGAGAATGTTCTAGGACGTACTATTTGTTTTCTCTGAGCCTCACTTTCCATATTTGTAAAATGGGCTACTTAACTTTAACCAACTGTGTAAAGCAGTGGTCACTAACCGATTGATCGTGATCGACTGGTCAATCCTGGACCCTGTGCCAGTTGCTTGTGATCTCTGGCTGCTAAAAGTCTGGTGGCACAGTGGAGCTAAGGCAGGGGCCGCAGAGACATGCCAGCCGCTTCTGGAAGTGGTGTGGGACCAGGGCAGGCAGGGAGCCTGCCTTAGCCCCGTTACGCCGCTGACTGGGAGCTGCCTGTGGTAACCACCTCCTGGCTGGATCCTGCACCCAAACTCCCTCCCAGATCCCGCCCCCCCCCCCCCCCCCCCCCCCCCCCCCCCCGACCCAGCCCTGAGCCCACACCCAAACTTCTTCCCAGAGCTTGTACCCCTCACACCCTCCCACACCCCAACACTCTGCCCCAGCCCAGAGCCCCCTCCTACACCCAAACTCTCCCTCCCAGAGCCCATGCCCCATACCACCTCCTGCACCCCAACCTCCTGCCCCAGGCTCAGGCCTGAGCCCCCTCCCGTACCCTGAACCCCTCGACCCCAGCCCAGAGCCTGCACCCCCTCCCACACCTCAACCCTCTTCCCCAGGCCAGTGAATGAGGGTGGGGGAGAGCGAGCGACGGAGGAAGGGGGGAATGGAGTGAATGGGGCCGGGTAGATTCTGGGTTGATCTTAAATTCAAAAAGTGATCTTGTGCATAAAAAGGTTGGAGACCACTGGTGTATTGAGATCCTTGGATGAAAAGTACAATGTACATGTGGAGGAAGAGGCTATATTTCAAAAACTTCAGTTTATAAAGAGACTTAGGGGGGATAAAGCGGATTGAGGTTGGTATCGTCTGAATAATTCAGGCGTGAGGGTATTCTCTGTAGTGAAATATTCTTGCGATACTCTTAGTAAACAGCCAACAGCACACAGAAATCCATTAGCCTAAGGGATTAGAATTTTTACTGACTCACCATTATTTTAATTTTATAGGCTGGCAATCATGGTTTATTTGGAAACAGCACAGCACAATCGAGGGGCATGCACACACCAGTGCAGCCACTAAACCCTTCCCCCAATATCCGGGCACAAGTGCCTCCCCAGTTTCTTTCCCCCCAGGTAAGTAGTTTAACATTTCTGGTTTCTTACAAGGTATAAGGCTTACAGGATTTACAGTACATGTTTTAAGGCTTTTCACATGCATACTTGGTGTGGACCTGACATATTTTACTAGTGGAACCCTTAGATTTTGTTTGAAATTTTCCATTGTGATTTGGGATTTCAATGCTTTGCAGACTGGAATCCTTCTTTCTTACATTCCAATGGGAGCTCAGTGTGAGAATGTTTACTGCCCTTTTTTTTAAATCTTCAGTGTAAGCTCATAAGTCCTAAGTTCCATACTGATTCTTTGCAAGATGATTAAAAAAAATAAATTGCTACTAGAGGGATGCACACTTCATAGTTTGAGTAGGCTGAGCTTATTGCATGCACCAAGGCCTCCTTGCATCCCTCCTCATCCCCTCTCTCCCAGAAGCTTCCTATTTGCCACCTTCTCATACTCCTCTATTTCAGGACTCCCTACAACTCTTCCCAGTTTCCCCCTTAGGGGGTTCTATGTGCCCCCATACCAGGGTTCCCCAGTCTTCCTCTTACCAGGTGTTCCATGGGTGCCCTCATCCTCTCCTTCCCCCCATGTCAGGGGCTCTGTGTGCGCCCCACTTTCCCTCTTCCCCCATATCAGTCTCTGCCATTCTCTCCCCATGGCAGGGGTTCAGTACAACCCTTACTACCCTTTTCCTGTGCATGCCAGGAGCTCTGTCTGCTTCCATTCCCACCTTCCCCTTATACTAAAGCCTCCCCCCAGTCGCCCCTCACTCGATGTTGTTTGCCCCCTTTCCCTCTTCCCCCATACCAGGTTCCTCCATTCTCCCCTCTCCCCATGTCTGGGCTGGGTGCATGCCCCCATTCCTCCTATGCCACCCACCATCTTCCTAACTGATAAACAAGTCATTGAGGTCATGAATATGTTACAGTCTAGTGGGAAGATAAGCAGAGATGAGATGTATTCTAATGCTGGGAGGGATTAATGAGTGCCATTAATCAGTTTGAAGTATAATAGTTGCAGAAGTGCTTGAAACAGTGGCTGTACTAATTAAAGTACTGGCAGGAGCTTTGTGTCTTTTTCCCACCACCTTCCCCTTTTTGCCCCTTTTGGTTTTCCAATTTTCCCCAAAATCAATAAGGTTCTGGCCACTGATGCCTAGAACATTTCTTGAAATTTTGGAATTGATCAGATGCGGCATTCAAAAGTTCTCACTACATCCACACTGAGAAATGCCATTGAGTCAAGTGTAGGGCCTTCTTAAGCTTGGCCAGTTAATGTGAGATACAAGATCAGCCAAACCTTTTTACTTAAGTATGAAAAATTTCTCTCTTCTTCAACCATGCTTGCTTTCCAGCCTCCTGAGTGTGTGGTTCAGTGAAGGACTGGACTAGAGGAAGAAAACTGGGCAGTTTACTCATAGCCCAGATTTCTCAGGGCTCAAGCTTACCAAACATGCACATCTCCTTTGTTCCCTTTGCTTTGGGCTCTGTTAAGGCTTTTTGGAAACGTTGAATGCTGTGGAGGAGATGGAGATCTCCCATAGATAGGGAAGTGAACTCTTGGCACCAGGCACAAAGTTATTGGCTCTCATGCCAACCTCAACTCCTTTTCCTTTTCACATGTCAAAAACCCCAACCCAGACATACTCAGTTGTTGGAGTTCAATGTGATGATACAGTGTCATGGTTCCTGGTTGGTTACACATGTGCAAAGGTTTCCAGTTTAATGCAGTCTTCAAAACATACCTTCCTATTGGGTGTGTGTAATGTTACATATTGTCAGTTACCTGAATTATGTATTCTGTTCAAGCCAGAAGTTTACTACTTCTTCGAGTAACATCCCTATTGGTGTTCCACTTCAGGTGTTCATGCGTCTCTCAAGCTCTTGGTGGGAAATTTTCAGTTAGCAACATCCATTCAGCCCACGCATGTGCCCTGTGACTCCTAGTACTGGATACTGAGGCTATATAGGGGTGCACAGACGAACTGCCCTCAGTTCCTTCTCAACCACATTGGCCTGAAACAGAACCCTAGCATGTCTGCCTTGAGCGTGTATCGGCTTTTCTAATATTTCTATAGCGATTAAGATAGTTTTTGTAGTGTTAGTGTAGTTATAGTTAAATAAGTAGTGAGAGGATTGTTTTACTCCACTCTTTCCCCAGGGAGACTTATTTTTTTTTCCTGCCAGGACATGTCTGACTCTTTAGGAGTGGCAACGTCAAAACCTGGTGATGGCCACTCTATTTTAACGTGTCCATTGCTTGGGGAAGTCCCACGTCTCCCAGAAGTGCAAATTCTGCCTTTCCCTGAAGTCCAGAGCAAGAAAAAACAGGAGATTAAATTCACTGCTAATGATGGAACACTCCCTTTAGCCAGCTTCTGAGTCAGGTCAAGAAGGCTCCCCCATTACATCAGTCTCTGGACAGATCCAGTGCCCCTTCTACTTTGGTGCAAGCTTCCCTTAAGAAAGGGAAGACTTTGCAGGCTTCAAGGAAGGCTTCCAGAAAAAAGAAGTGAGGACTCTCACCTTAACAAGCCAACTCCGAAAAAGTCCAGGTACCCGACAAGATCTACAGTTTCCAGAGTCTTGACCTCTCCACTCAGTACAATTGAATCGAAGGCCTCCTCCTCCAATAGCCCTCGGATCGCTACCCCTTCCTGCTTCTCCACGTGGGCACCAATGATACTGCCAAGAATAACCTTGAGCGGATCACTGCAGACTACGTGGCTCTGGGAAGAAGGATAAAGGAGTTTGAGGCGCAAGTGGTGTTCTCGTCCATCCTCCCTGTGGAAGGAAAAGGCCTGGGTAGAGACCGTCGAATCGTGGAAGTCAACGAATGGCTACGCAGGTGGTGTCGGAGAGAAGGCTTTGGATTCTTCGACCATGGGATGGTGTTCCAAGAAGGAGTGCTGGGCAGGGACGGGCTCCACCTAACGAAGAGAGGGAAGAGCATCTTCGCCAGCAGGCTGGCTAACCTAGTGAGGAGGGCTTTAAACTAGGTTCACCGGGGGAAGGAGACCAAAGCCCTGAGGTAAGTGGGGAAATGGGATCCTGGGAGGAAGCACAAGCAGGAGAGCGCAAGAGGGGAGGACTCCTGTCTCATACTGAGAAAGAGGGACGATCGATGAGTTATCTTAAGTGCCTATACACAAATGCAAGAAGCCTGGGAAACAAGCAGGGAGAACTGGAAGTCCTGGCACAGTCAGGGAACTATGATGCGATTGGAATAACAGAGACTTGGTGGGATAACTCACATGACTGGAGTACTATCATGGATGGATATAAACTGTTCAGGAAGGACAGGCAGGGCAGAAAAGGTGGGGGAGTTGCATTGTATGTAAGAGAGGAGTATGACTGCTCAGAGCTCCGGTATGAAACTGCAGAAAAACCTGAGTGTCTCTGGATAAAGTTGAGAAGTGTGAGCAACAAGGGTGATGTTGTGGTCGGAGTCTGCTATAGACCACCAGACCAGGGGGATGAGGTGGACGAGGCGTTCTTCCGGCAACTAACAGCAGTTGCTAGATCGCAGGCCCTGGTTCTCATGGGAGACTTTAATCACCCTGATATCTGCTGGGAGAGCAATACAGCGGTGCACAGACAATCCAGGAAGTTTTTGGAAAGTGTAGGGGACAATTTCCTGGTGCAAGTGCTGGAGGAACCAACTAGGGGCAGAGCTTTTCTTGACCTGCTGCTCACAAACAGGGAAGAATTAGTAGGGGAAGCAAAAGTGGATGGGAACCTGGGAGGCAGTGACCATGAGATGGTCGAGTTCAGGATCCTGACACAAGGAAGAAAGGAGAGCAGCAGAATACGGACCCTGGACTTCAGAAAAGCAGACTTTGACTCCCTCAGGGAACAGATGGGCAGGATCCCCTGGGAGAATAACATGAAGGGCAAAGGGGTCCAGGAGAGCTGGCTGTATTTTAAAGAATCCTTATTGCGGTTGCAGGAACAAACCATCCCGATGTGTAGAAAGAATAGTAAATATGGCAGGCGACCAGCTTGGCTAAACAGTGAAATCCTTGCTGACCTTAAACGCAAAAAAGAAGCTTACAAGAAGTGGAAGATTGGACAAATGACCAGGGAGGAGTATAAAAATATTGCTCAGGCATGCAGGAGTGAAATCAGGAAGGCCAAATCACACTTGGAGTTGCAGCTAGCAAGAGATGTTAAGAGTAACAAGAAGGGTTTCTTCAGGTATGTTAGCAACAAGAAGAAAGTCAAGGAAAGTGTGGGACCCTTACTGAATGAGGGAGGCAACCTAGTGACTGAGGATGTGGAAAAAGCTAATGTACTCAATGATTTTTTTGCCTCTGTCTTCACAAACAAGGTCAGCTCCCAGACTGCTGTACTGGGCAGCACAATATGGGGAGAAGGTGACCAGCCCTCTGTGGAGAAAGAAGTGGTTTGGGACTATTTAGAAAAACTGGACGTGCACAAGTCCATGGGGCCGGATGCGCTGCATCTGAGGGTGCTAAAGGAGTTGGTGGATGAGATTGCAGAGCCATTAGCCATTATTTTTGAAAACTCATGGCGATCGGGGGAGGTCCCGGATGACTGGAAAAAGGCTAATGTAGTGCCCATCTTTAAAAAAGGGAAGAAGGAGGATCCGGGGAACTACAGGCCAGTCAGCCTCACCTCAGTCCCTGGAAAAATCATGGAGGAGGTCCTCAAGGAATCTATTATGAAACACTTAGAGGAGAGGAAAGTGATCAGGAACAGTCAGCATGGATTCACCAAGGGGAAGTCGTGCCTGACTAACCTAATTGCCTTCTATGATGAGATAACTGGCTCTGTGGATGAGGGGAAAGCAGTGGATGTGTTATTCCTTGACTTTAGCAAAGCTTTTGATACGGTCTCCCTCAGTATTCTTGCTGCCAAGTTAAAGAAGTATGGGCTGGATGAATGGACTGTAAAATGGATAGAAAGCTGGCTAGATCGTCGGGCTCAACGGGTAGTGATCAATGGCTCCATGTCTAGTTGGCAACCGGTTTCAAGCGGAGTGCCCCAAGGGTCGGTCCTGGGGCCGGTTTTGTTTAATATTTTTATTAATGATCTGGAGGATGGAGTGGATTGCACTCTCAGCAAGTTTGCTGATGACACTAAACTAGGAGGCGTGGTAGATATACTAGAGGGTAGGGATCGGATACAGAGGGACCTAGACAAATTAGAGGATTGGGCCAAAAGAAACCTGATGAGGTTCAACAAGGACAAGTGCAGAGTCCTGCACTTAGGACGGAAGAATCCCATGCACAGCTACAGACTAGGGACCGAATGGCTAGGTAGCAGTTCTGCAGAAAAGGACCTAGGGGTCACAGTGGACGAGAAGCTGGATATGAGTCAACAGTGTGCTCTTGTTGCCAAGAAGGCTAATAGCATTTTGGGCTGTATAAGTAGGGGCATTGCCAGCAGATCGAGGGGCGTGATCATTCCCCTTTATTCGACATTGGTGAGGCCTCGTCTGGAGTACTGTGTCCAGTTTTGGGCCCCACACTACAAGAAGGATGTGGAAAAATTGGAAAGAGTCCAGCGGAGGGCAACAAAAATGATTAGGGGTCTGGAGCGCATGACTTATGAGGAGAGGCTGAGGGAACTGGGATTGTTTAGTCTCCAGAAAAGAAGAATGAGGGGGGATTTGATAGCAGCCTACAACTACCTGAAAGGGGGTTCCAAAGAGGATGGAACTCGGCTGTTCTCAATGGTGGCAGATGACAGAACAAGGAGCAATGGTCTCAAGTTGCAGTGGGGGAGGTCTAGGTAGGATATTAGGAAACACTATTTCACTAGGAGGGTGGTGAAGCACTGGAACGCGTTACCTAGGGAGGTGGTGGAGTCTCCTTCCTTGGAGGTTTTTAAGGCCCGGCTTGACAAAGCCCTGGCTGGGATGATTTAGTTGGGAATTGGTCCTGCTTTGAGCAGGGGGTTGGACTAGATGACCTCCTGAGGTCCCTTCCAACCCTGATATTCTATGATTCTATGATACTGGTGGAGCCATAAAGTCCTGGAGCACGAAGGAGAGAGACAGCTCCGATAGGGCCATGGTACTTTCTACCAGCTTGGAGGACAAGCATAGATATTTGCGACTAGTATTGTTGAGGTCAGCCCAGCCATTGGTACCCAGGCATGCAGCACCCTCGGCACCAAGCAAGCAGTGGTCCTCAGATACATTGGCCTCTACTTCAGTATGCCCCCCGTCAGCAGTACTGTCTGCTTTGGCGACTTTGGCCTCGGCTAACACATTGGTACCGATCCTGTCTTTGGTGTCACAGGAGTTCAGATGTACTGAAGACCTCTTGATAACAGATGAACTAGAGTCCCCGCCCTTCACGGGTACTGAACATCTCTTGGTACCAAGACTCTGATCTCTGGACTACAATCTTCTAGTACTGCAGGACTGTCCACTTTTTTCTGCGGGTGCTCCTCCTTTGGATGAGATGGAGGAGAATTAAAGAGAGTTCCAGTTGGTCTCCTCTGTTTCTGTTTGGGGTTCTCTTAAGGAACCCATTCTCTGAAAGTCATAGGGAACATCAGGTTCATTATCAAGGGTGGTGGAACCAACCCTGCATGCTACCTCCACTTCTGTATGGGCCCCCTTAATGGCCACACTGGGACTCCTGGTCTACCTATTGATAGCAATTTGCCAGACCACTGGTACTGTCTCATTCGTAGGCCAGAGTTGTACAGTCCTCTCCTCCCCAATCGGCCCTCCCACAGGAGGAGACATTGGAGGAGCAGGAAGCTAGGGCGGATAAGGAGGCCCACCCCCATACACATATTTCATCCTCCTCTCCGGACGAGGCGGTTATGCCTCTACCACCATCCGTGGCCTTACATGCTGCGGTGACACTGGTGCCAGGTTCATCTCCATGGCGGTTGTCATGCTCAGGGAATCATGCTCCATCTCCCAGTGTTTCCAAGAGAAGTACAGAACACTGTGGATGACCTCCCCTTCGATGGTGGTAAACTGTTCTCGGAAACCACAGGAGTCCTTGCACACTCTAAAAGACCTCTTAGGGCTGTTATACAATCTCTGAGCATATATAGACATTTGAATAAGAAAAGGTTTAGTAGGTCAAAGACTGCCCAGAGATCACATCTTACTCAGTATTCCAAGTTCCATAAATCCACCGTGCCCCCCAGAAAGAGAGCGAGATTTCACAGAAAGAGGGCTGCCCACCTACTCTCCATGACCACCCAGCTATCTTCAAGGCAACAGTTTTGATGGGTTGGTCAAGGGTTCGAATCTTCCCTCACCTCTGGATTTACACCTGTGCCCATTAGCCCATCTCTTCCACCCCCACTCCCCATTGGAGACCTCCTTGCCTGTTGCCAACATGCTTGGAGGCAGATCGGTACAGACAAGTAGGTCATAACATTGGGTTATACCATCCATCGTACATCACTCTCTCTTTTCCAGGCCTCTTCCCCATGCCTCTTCAGGGACTCCTCTCAAGAGCTTTCATTGAGACAAAAAGTGAACTCTGTCCTTCAATTAGGAGCAATAGACCTGGTTCCTCCTCCTCCTCACAAGGGCAAGGGATTTTACCTGAAGGATTTCCTTGTCCCAAAGAAAGACGGAGGGTGGAGACTGATCTTAGATCCAAGACTTCTAAACAAGTTCATAAAGTCTCAAAAGTTCAGGGTGGTGACTAGAGAAAGGGGATTGGCTTTCAGCCCTCAACCTACAAGATGCCTATTTCCATAGAACTACTTCTATCATACCGGAAATACCTACACTTCACTATAGGCCACGATCATTTCCAATACTGATTCTTCCCTTCTATCTTTCCTTGGCCCCAGCAGTGTTCTCAAAAGTCCTGGCAGTAGTGGCTGCTTACCTCTGACAAGAAGCGATCCTAGTCTTCCTGTACCTCAATATCTAGCTACTCAAGGGCCATTCCTACAAAACAGTGCTATCTTCCTCTTAAATGGCCCTTGCTCTCTTCCAGGAGTTGGGTCTGCAGCAGAATGTAAAAAGGTTCACATTAGCTCCTGTACAGAAGATACAGTTTATAGAGGCATATTTGGACTTGCTGTGAGCCTACCTTCCCTGAACCTTGTCAGGTCTGGTACAGGCAGTTCAGGGGAACCAAAATAAAGAACTGTCTTCAGCTCCAGGAACATATGGCAGCTTCCACCATTGTGACCAATCACACAAGGCTACATCTCTGCTGCTTTCAGGGTTGGCTCAGAATGACCTATTCTTCAGTCAGAACAATTTGGACAGACAGGTGACAGTTCTACAAGCGAGGTACTCCTTAGACTGGTGGAAGGATCAGCTCAGTGTCTGAGAAGGCATTCCTTTCTGTCGACTAATCCCACCAGTGGCTTTAACAACAGGTGCAATCACTGTTGGAATGGGGAAACCACCTCAGTACCCTCATGACTCAGGGCAGATGAACAACCCAAGAAACAAGTCTCCACATCAGCCTGTGCTGTCAGAAACGCTTGCCTTCGTTTCTTACCTCTCATCAGGGACAAATCAATCAGGGTCATGATGGACAATGTATCCTGCATGTTCTATATCAACAAGCAGGGAGGAGCAAGATTCCCCTCCCTGTGCGCTGAAGCCATGAAACCATGGAATTAGTGCATAGCTTGTAAGATCCAAATTTCAGTGCTCTTCCTCCCAGGTATTCAGAACACCGCACCTGATGTCCTCAGTAGACACTTCTCACAGGATTGCAAATGGGAGCTAGACACTCAGATTCTCCACAGCATATTCCTGAAAAGGGCAACTGCCAAAGGTATATCTCTTTGCCATCTCCAGGAACAGGAAGTGCCCTCTTTTTAGCTCAAGAGGCAGTCTGGGCCACCACTCCTTGGGAGATGTCTGTCTTCTATCTTGGAAAAGGGTTTCGTACTATGCGTTTCCTCTAATGGTGCTGATACAGAGGGTGATGATGATGAACAAGGTGACAGGACAGAGCCAGAGTTATCCTTATAGTGCCAAACTGGCCAAGACAAGCTTGGTACCATTACTTGCTTCACCTGTGTCCAGACGTCATTCGAGCTCCTGACCATTCCTCATCTCCTGTCACAGGATGAGTGTTTTGTGCTTCATCCCATCCTAGCGGTTCTGCGCCTCAGGACATGGCTCCTCAGTGATTCATGGGACTAGGTTCCTCCTGCTCTGTGGAAGTACCACAGGTGTTACTGAATAGCAGAAAAAGATCAACCCACATTTCTTAACCTGCAGAAATGGAAGAGATTCTTCCATTGGTATTGTCATTGCTGTCTCTTGCCTGATTCGGTGCCACTTTCAATCATCCTGGATTCCCTGTTGGATCTAAAAAAAATCGGGGTTATCAGTTAGTTCAATTAAGATCCATTTGGCCGCACTATCAGGCTTTCATCCTCTGGTAGGATTCCCCATATTTGCTCATCTGGTATTGTCTACGTTTATTAAGGGTTTGAGGAATATCTGTTCCCAGTTAGGAACCCTACCCCAACCTGGTACCTCAACCTGCTACTCAGTTACCTTATGAGACCTCCATTCAAACCAATGGCACCCTGTTCTCTGTTGCATTTATTTATGAAGACAGCCTTTTTAGTAGCCATCACGTCAACCCATAGGGTTGGAAAGATTGGAGCCTTGATGGCAAATTCTCCTCTCCCCCTCCCCTCCACACCTTTACAATATTCTTTAAGGACAAGGTTTCTTTACATCCACACCCTAAATTCTTAGCTAAGGATCTGTCAGAGTTCCATGTTAATCAATCCATTCATCTACCAGTGTTTTTCCCAAAGCCTCATAGTTCTCTCCTGGAATCCTATTTATATATGCTGGATGTTAGGTAGGACCCAGCAATTTAGGAAGTTACTTAGGCTCTTCATTTCCTTCACAGATAGATCCAAGGGGTCCTAGATCTCTACTCAGAGCTACTGAGATGGATATCTGGATGTATTATCACGTTATGATGCTGTGGGCGTTCATTCTCTCCCCCCCCCCCCCCCAAAGGGAGATAGCACATTCAACCAGATTAGAGGCAACATCTGTGGCATTACTGAAGAATGTATCAGTATCTGAAATATGCAGGGCTGCTACATATTTAAGAGTAGGTTAGATAAATGTCTATCAGGGATGGCTAGACAGTATTTGGTCCTGCCATGCGGGCAGGGGACTGGACTCGATGACCTCTCGAGGTCCCTTCCAGTCCTAGAATCTATGAATCTATGGTTTCAGTGCATATATACTAAAAGAAGAGGTTACTCACTTTGTGCAGTAACTGTGGTTCTTCAAGATGTTTGTCTCTATGGGTGCTCCACTACTGGCCGCCTTCCCCCTGCTTCAGACTGTTCTTTAGGAGACATTTGCTTGAAGAAGGAACTGAGGGCGGTTTGCCTGCAAATGCCGATGTAGCCTTGGTATCCAGCATGCACAGGCATAGGGCGCATGCGCAGGCCCAAAGGACACTGTTAACTGAAAATCTCTGATCAAGGGCTCGAGAGGCACATGCGTACCTGAAGTAGAGCAACCATCTGGACACACATCTCAAAGAACTGCAGTAACCTCTTCATTTATGGATGTGTAAGGTGCCAGTTAAAATGAAATCTAGTGGCTTTCCTAAAATATTATGCAAACTTGAGTATATGCCATACTTGACCCTTTTCACAAATACCTCCTCCCCAACTTTCTTTATCATAACAATGCGTTTTTTGTTGTCATTTTGTATATGTTGAATCTTAGCTGTTTGAATTGATTTCTGCACAGGTTTCTGCCTCCGTGCTCAAGCAGTTTCCCAACGGTGGCTTGAACCCAGGTCTTTTCAATATATCTCCTCAACAGATTGCTATGCTGAGTCAGCTTCCAAATATTCCTCAGTTTCAACTAGTAAGTAGCTGGTCCTCTTGCACTGATAGATTGGGTTTCCTACAATCCTGTTCCTGTCTACAAACTCTGCTAAGACAGAAGTGGAACAAACCTAAAGAGAAAACAAGACATGTTCTGCTGATTTTTGCATTATTTGTGTACAAGCACCCCTGCTCTTTTGTACAGGAAAACACATGGTTGTTAGGGGTCAACACAATCTAAACTTATCTGTGTAGTTAGAAATTGGATCTCTATTTTTTGTTATAGTCAGTCGGTAATTAATCTTAGCAACAACTTTGTGGTGGGAAGCAATTGTGGGCTGATATTTCAGTGATTTTGTTATTCGGGCTTGTATTTTTAATGACTTGAATAAAGCAGCTACTGGGAATACTGTTTCTAATTTCATTAGGTGTAACAGGAAAGCCAGATCATATTCTTCTAATTCTTTCATGGTGATTTTATTTTCTTGTGAAAAGCGAGGAACTGTTTGTCCTTACCAAAAGCTATTAATAAAGCATTTTCCAGTGATCAGTTCCACCAAGAATTTTTCCCCAAATGAGCCCATATCTTTTTCTTCTCCACTTGTGTTGTAGGCATGTCAGCTTCTTCTTCAGCAGCAGCAGCAGCAACAGCAGCAGCAACAACAGCTGTTACAGAACCAGAGAAAGATTTCTCAAGCTGTGCGACAGCAGCAAGAGCAACAGGTATGGCACTCTTAGTTCTATCAAAGGCATGTGGGGTGCAGGGTGTTTGAGGAAACTTGTCTGTCTACAACAAAGACCATGCCATACTCCTTTCATCACTAGGTATCGGTTAAGCTTCCTTTCACTCTCTCAGAACTAACCACTACTGCATGATTACCCAAGGAGCCAGTTTTAGTTGAGAGTAAATTCACTCGTTCGTTTCCTTTGTTTGCAGCTTGCTCGTATGGTGAGTGCCCTCCAGCAGCAGCAAAGGCAGCCTGGCATGAAGCATTCTCCATCCCATCCAGTTGGGCCTAAGTCACATTTAGACAGCATGGTACCCAATGCTCTGAATGTGGGTCTCTCAGATATACAGACCAAAGGGCAAATACCCGGATATGGTTCTGGTGAGTACTGCTATGAGCTGGGGTTATTCGTTGTGTTGCCAGTAGTATTACTCTATTAGTTTGACCTGTGATCCACCAGGAGTGCACTAATTCTCTGGTACTATAATTTCTGTATAGGCATTGGATTTAGGGTTTGTGTCACAATGTCAGCTCCATTGCTAAAACTGCATTGTCTTGCAAGTCTTCTAGGTTTGGCTTTTTTCCATACAGAGTGCAGCCCAATGGCATCCTGACTTACCAAGCTTATTTTAAGGCTGGCTGGTAGAGCAGCATTACGTAAAAGATAGGCACTGCCCCCCAAAGAACTTAGTCTAAATAGATAAGGCAGACAAAGATTGGGAGAGGAAACAGAGGCACAGAGAAGTGCAGTGATTTATGAAAGGTCACAGAGCAGATTGGTGGTAGAGTTGGGAATAAAACCCTAGTTTATTGATTCTTAGTACAGTAGCTTATCCACTAGATCACATTGCCTCTCAATTACTTTTTTTTATAGACTTCCCCTTCAGTGCACATAGATGTTACCCCTTCTCCTCCCCACCACCTCCACTCTCTACATACACACATTCTGTGTTAAAATAGGGACTGAAGCTGTGAAGATGCAAAGACATTTATCACTTGATTTAAAAAAAAAAAAAAGTCAGGAAAAGTTGGGACCTATTGGAAAAGTGAATTGGACTCAAGTTGCTGAAAGCTGGACACTTGTAGCCAAGGCTTTGGAGTGGAGCCCGGAGCTGGAGCGCAGAGCAATAGGTTTGTGCCCGGAGATGGAGCGGAGTAATTGAAAAATTTGATTGCTCCAAATCCCTGCTTGTAGCAACAGAATATAGTAATATCTTTAGCAAGTGGTGATAGGAAAAGGAGGACAGACAAAAGATTGGACCATTGTATGTGGTACAATGGTCAATCTGCCTTTTTGAAAACAATGTAGCATTATTATTATTATTTTTTTTGCATCTTAAAAATATAGCTGAACTAGTCTGTTTTAGTTTATCAGCAGCACCTAGAGGTAATTAGTCTGTTAGTTCATTCATCACCATGTTTCACTACCTTCGCAGCCTTCTTGAGTCATTCTAGTTTAATTCAGTCTAGCCACAGACTTGTGCTAAGATACAGTGAATATACTTGCATCCGTGTAGAACATGGCTTTTCTGAATATCAGAGCTGATAGCATGGTAACACCGGAGAATCTGCTTGGCAGCTGGTAAGTTTAGTGGGAATGACACAATGATGTGTCCTGCACAGATGTGGGGTTGGGAGTCAGATGAATTGCTTTCATACCACCTGAAGTGTAGCTGTGCAAAGGGATTTCAGTTACTACCATTGCATTTTATTTATCTTTATGATCACAAGTATCCATTTGGAAGGCGATTTCAAACAAAAAGAGAGAAAATGGTATTGTTTTCTGTTTCACAGGCTTTGGTTCAAGTGGCATGGATTATGGCATGGTGGGAGGGAAAGAAACTGGATCAGAATCTCGCTTTAAACAGTGGACTTCTATGATGGAAGGGCTGCCCTCCGTAGCTTCACAAGATGCCAATATGCACAAAAATGGTGAGAGAGATTTGAGGTTATACTGCCTGAAATAAGAACATTTTTATACCATCACTTTTCACCCCAGATGAAAGATATTAATAGAGAAATCTTCATTCCAGTTGAACTCTCTTTGACAGGTTTTTGAACACATTTTCCTCTGCTAGTGGTTTTTTTTTTTTTTTTTTTTTTTTTTTTAACCCATCAACTTTATCAGCTGCTGATAGGTAACATTTACTCCCCACACATCAGTAGTTCTGAAACTACAGTGAAACTGGTGTGATGTGCTTTAACTTAACTAATATCTTATTCCTTCTGTGGTGGTTTTAAATTCTCTTGGTTCCAGTTTTCTTGCCCCTTCACAAACTCCTATATTTCCTCCATGTAAATATATCTTTCTCCCACTTCTCAGGCGCAATAGTGCCCCCTGGAAAAGCCCGTGGAGGATCGCCCTACAACCAATTTGACATAATCCCAGGCGACCCGCTGGGTGGCCATGCAGGCCCTGCTGGCGATAGTTGGTTACCTGCCAAATCTCCACCAACGAACAAGATCGGAAGCAAATCCAGCAATGCCAGCTGGCCTCCAGGTATTGCACAGGGAAGGATGTCACTCAACTTTTACAGTAAACTTGACGAGCATTTCTCTTCGGTCTGCTTTTTTAACTATCTCAAGAGAGTTATTTTTTGGGCCTCTCTACCCAGTCAATTAGATCTGTTGTCTTTGAATATTAAATAGCACATCCCTCAGCCTGCACTGCTTCCCGCCGCCCCCATTGGCCTGGAACGGCGAACCGTGGTCAGTGGGAGCCGCGATCGGTCGAACCCGCAGACGCGGCAGGGTAAACAAACCGGCCCGGCCCGCCAGGGTGCTTATCCTGGCGTGCTGCGTGCCAAAGGTTGCCGACCCCTGTGTTAAACTGACAGTATAAATTTAATAATGAATTAAGAACAGAATAACTATAGAGTGCCTAAATGATCCTTGATTTCTGACAAGTGAACTCTGACCTTTTGTGTTTGTGATGGGCATACAGGTGTGATTTGAATGTAGTTGATTAAATCTGCTCAGAAACACCTAACCACAGAATGCACACAAATCAGTTTCCCTCTTCTGTACTGCTTGCTGTTTCATTCTGTGTTATGCTTGCATGGAGGCTAAAAAAAAATCCCACTGAAAGCACATCTGTCAGTGAAAGGTGTGGATGTTTGGCTTTCCAGGTGATTTTGGGATGAGGAAGGGCAGGATTTTTCTGCCTGGTGCTTATTGCATTGGTGACCCATGATGTAGCATGAACTTCTTTGGGAAAGGCTCCTGTGTGCCAAAAATATAATTGAAAAAGGGTATAGTGTAGTCAGCAAGGCTGAAGTCATTGAAGTCTAGCACAGTCTGAAATGAGAAAGGTGGAAGATAGTCCAGAGGGCGCCCCATGTATTCAAGCCAGTTTTGGGGTAAACTCCCATGGACATGAACTGTGGAGAGCAATATAGTGAGAGGAGAGGAGTAGTACAAGGCATATTCTATATAGGAAAGTCTTCTCCTGATGATCCATTGAGGAGCCCTATAAAAGATAGTCATGAGCCCTTTCAAAACATCCTCAAATTGTTAATTTCTTGTAAATGCCATTTCTTATTTTTATTCCTTCCCATCCCAGAGTTCCAGCCGGGAGTGCCATGGAAAGGTATTCAAAACATTGACCCTGAATCTGACCCCTATGTGACCCCTGGAAGTGTGCTGGGGGGTACAGCCACCTCTCCCATTGTAGATACTGACCACCAACTTCTGCGGGACAACACCACAGGTAAAACAGCAGACACCTGCATTCATTCCAATATCTCAACCTTTTACAGAAGTAATTAAAAAAAAATCTAATTCTCCTCCCCACCCCCCCAAAAAGGGTGAGAACACAAAAAAGCCAAGGCTGCATTGACATGTTGTGAGTCACTGACATTTAGTGGAAATGGAACCAATGGGGAGTGTTGGTATTACAGAAACTCTTCTATTTATCTGCAATATTTTCTTCCTTTCTTCCCCCTTTGATAGGGTCTAATTCTTCCCTCAACACCTCGCTGCCTTCACCTGGTGCCTGGCCCTACAGTGCCTCTGACAATTCCTTCACCAATGTTCATAGCACTTCAGGTAAGTGGGTTCCAGATCTTGAAAAACAGTCACCAGCCAATCAGTATTCTGTCTGTACCCACTCACCTTGTCTCTCTACTTTGGGTGTAGTCTTTTAATGCTTCCTGAAAGCTAGGGAATTGAGAGATTTGATTGGCTGGTATGCTAGTTTTCCTCCTGATAAAATGTTCCATTACAATTGCTTTAAAACAACCCTCTATTTTTAATGAATTCCCTTTAAGATCCAAAATACAAAGGTCCAGCATATGGGTCAGGGGATGGAGTAGAAGGCAAAGAAGAGAGGATATAGGGAACATCCACAAAATGTACAAGCATTTCTCATACAAAATCTACTAGGATAAATAGTGAGGGTTTCATTTCTTTAATTTGTTTTTATGTGTACCTGCTACTAAGCCAAGAACTCTGAGATGTTAAGGGAGGGAAACACTATATGCAATCACCTTGCAACTTTCTAAAAAGGAAAAGCACTGTTAACCAGTGGAAGTGAAAATATTCTATTGCACCCTTCATCCCCCTTCAGGACTTGAGAGGGAAGTTATAGTGATTCTAGCAGTTTAACATGTAGACCAAAGCCTAGACTTTTGCCCTACATCTTTTCTTGGTTATAAAGACACCAAGCATTCCTATTAATCAATGGGCTCTATACTCACCACTGAGTAACCATTTGAATATCCAACCCAGGAAATCCAGTTAGATTTCCAATTTTTTATAAATCCCAAAGTTTTCCCTTGAGCTGGCATTGTTCTTGGCTAGTTCTTATAATTGAATAGGTGTGACTCTATAGGATGGCTTTGATTGAAGTAGTGTCTGAATATGTAGCTTTGTTCTACAAGGACATGTAAAGTTTCTGTTTCAAAGTCAACTGCTGGTTAATCTGAGTCTGGGAAGAGGGACACCAAACCCAGCTTTACCTCCTTTTAACTATATCTAGCATATAGAAAAGATGGGAATGATTTAAAGAAGTAGAAATAAATAGGATTAACACATGTTCCTCAGCTTCAGAGCATTTCCCTAGTGCAGGAAAATGACTCCTTGAAGTGGGTCCTCTAAAATAGGCAGGTTAGAATTCACTGATCCCTAAATAAAATTTCCAGCTCTGTTGGTGTTTAGATTTTTTTGTACACTTCAGATTTACATGTGTAAAATTAATGCAAGACATTGGTACTTACAGACCCCTGGACTCCAAGCACTATGGAAGGTAGCGATCCAAATATGTTGCATTATAAATCATTACCTTTTTGCTAACAAATCTGCATTCTTAATTCTCAGATTTGCACTTATTGTGCTACCTTGGGGAACAGGGAACCCTGATTGATTGTTTTTCTCCATTTCAAATCTACACTAACTTGACAATAGCTAGGACTTAAATGCACATACCAGATGTGAGCCAGATTGACTAGACAAGTGGATTTTTCCCAGACAGCCCTGCCTTGAAGAGCAAGTGCTGCTTCAGGATTTTTGGATCTTATGCTTTATTGTTCATTTGCTATGTCCAGTCAGAATAAGTAAAATGCCAGTTACTGGAGTAATCTGCACTCTGCCTAGCAATCTTATACTGGGTGAGCAGTGTGTCCAGTAACTTCAAGAGAAACTGAAGAATGTATTACTGTCTTCTTTCTTAAGAAAGGGAGAAGAGGGAACCTCCCCCATATCCAGAATTGCAAGTATGAAGTTTCCCATTTTTGTTAGCATACAGGGCTTCCTATTGGAGGTCTTTGAACTTCACTAGGGGAAAGCCATGTTTGGGATCAACCTCAGATAAACTGAATTCCTGTCATCAGGGATCTCATAAATCCATATTACACAATAGCTCAGTTTCTTGCTTTGCACCTCATAATGAAACTCTTGTCTCATAAAATGGAAGTCATCCTACAAAAATAACACATCTTTAGGAAGCAACATAAGCCTAATATGTAGAGGAGGGAACAAGGAGTGATGAGACTTGGGTTTGAGTTCCCACTCTGCAAGTGTCTTATTTTCTGAGCCTCAATTTTCAATTTGTTAAATAAGGATAATACTTGCCCACCATTGTAAAGAGCTTTGAGATCCTCAGATCTGAATTATATCTCTCAATTAGATCTCCGATTATATTAATGTGTATAAGAGGTCACTATATGAATGAATGAGTTACTCTGTCAGAATATATCTAGAAAGCAGGGATTAACCAGGTCTGACTTTGCTTGTGTTTTAGTTTGGTACATGCTAACAGCTGCATGGATTTGAACATTGTGTGCCTGCATCTGATACAAGTGGTTTTAGCCTGCTACAATAGCTGCATAGTTACATAGACTGCGTTGTGGGGCTTAAATCCCATTAATCCATGCCTTTTATTTATCTATTTACAGCAAAATTCAGTGATTACAAATCAACATGGTCCCCAGATCCCATAGGACACAATCCCACTCATCTCTCCAACAAGATGTGGAAAAACCATATTTCCTCAAGGAACACTACAGGGCTGCCCCGCCCACCACCTGGCCTGACCAACCCCAAACCATCATCTCCCTGGAGCAGCACAGCACCCCGATCGGTCAGGGGGTGGGGGGCACAGGACTCAAGGCTTGCCTCTGGTGAGAAGGATCTCCTGATAGCATCATTGCTCGGCCGTGAGGGGTGTGTGTTATACAGCGCTAATGGTGTGGATATGATGCGGCCTTCACAAGAGAGGAAGTTGCGGTTGCCCGGTAAAGGAAAAAAATATCCCTTTTTAAAATGGAAACTTACTGTCAATGTGAGGGAAAGGTCCCGGGAGCTGCCTGGGGAGGAGTAAGGAGAGGGCTGGGAGCTACCAGGAGAGGATTTCTGCAGCATAGGGCTTTTGAAGAGTAATGGGTGGTGTTGGAGAAGTGAATTATGTGGTTGGGGAAATCCCTAGAAGACACAAACTGGCAAAAATTAATCCTAATGTTAAATGTGAGAATTGTTTTGTGTACAGTACTGTAAAGCATAGAATCCACTCTGTTAGTATGTCTGATATAGATGAAATTGTCTGAGAGACGGAAAGACCTGAGCATAGTGCAGAGGAGGCATTTGTTTGTCAAAATGTACTCTCAATATCTTCTGACTTTTGTATTTCTCCCTCTGTTTAAATGTTTTCAGCCTCTACTTGGAGTGATGGTGGCTCAGTTCGTCCTAGCTACTGGCTGGTTCTTCACAATCTCACTCCACAGGTATTTCTCTTTTACTCCTCTTTTGGGAGGCGGGAGTGCTAAACTACAGAGAGCAGGATTGGTGGGCTGCTTTTCTAGTCCCATTTTAATGAAGTTTAACGATGCTGAATTGGCTTGGTGATTCTGATGAAATACCCGTAGTCAGAGTAGCCTGCTTGACTACAGTAATCACATCAGCTAAATGTGTAGAGATCTCAGTTGCTTTGGTAGGATGTTTGATATTTGCCATAAGACCATTGTAACTGTCCCGACCATTACCCAGGGTATTTTGTGGAGGAATTACTCTCAAGTTTGTTTCATTCAGAAATGTGGATAGATTGTGTTGTGCGTAATAGCTCAAGGCTCCAGTTTCTTTGGGACATTGTCAATAAAAGAGCTAGGGAGAACTGCCAGGTTTTACTCTGGGGTTTCCATAGCAAAACCTCAGAATGTTTCCAACACTGTTGCCAACAGCACAGCCTAGTTAGGACACTCCAGCACTCGTCATTCTCAGAGCTTGTTTCCATTCAAAATAAATTCTACAGAGGTCCTGGTTTCAGTAAGTCCAATTAGCCTGCATTGGAGTCTACGAAATGCCTATATGATTATCAGCAGCACTTTGGAAACTAGACAACCACCCATTATCCAGTAGGATAATTTATATCACAGCACAGCGTAAGAACTAAGACCACGGAAAGGAGGGCTGGGATCTTCTCAGGTCATCCAAAATGCCAAACTGCATCACTCACATTATAAAGAACCTTTCCCTTGATATAGAGGGCAAGAGCAGCAATAGGAAAAAGGTTTGTCTAGTTGCAATGAAAAAGCACATTTCTATGTTTCTCTTAATGCAAGGAATGTTTCATGCTGTTCTAGCAGTCACTGAATGGCAGAAGAAGAGATTTGGGAGAAGTTTAAATTACTGAAAAAGGATATAAATGGAACTGATTGTGATCAGGAAGGGGAAATGGCAAAGTGATGCTTGCTGATATAGAAAGAACAGAGGCAGCTGCTGCTGAAAGTGTCCAAGATGAGAGACTGAGCTCTGTTAGTCTGGCAGACTAGCAACAGTATTAATTGTTATTTATCTCATAAACCATCAAAGTTAAAAGCAGATCCTTTGCACCATTCAAAAACTGAGATCCCCAGTTTTTCAGATGGTATAAAGTAGTAATCTCTAGCATTTTCAAATTACTGGCTGGTTTTAAAATTCTTTTGAAATTGAATCATTGGGGATGGGGGGAAGCAAATCAGGTGATCAAAATGACATGTTTTTTTGGTGCAATATTTCTTGCCCTAATAGGGTTAGAAATACAGTTTGTACTCCACTGGAAATCTGGGAAACACAGAGATATTCACAATTGAGTCATCTCAACAAGATGAAGGGAGAGAAAATTAGACGGGGGCCTAGAATGAGCTAAAATTAAAACAAGCTAAGCTTAGTATCTAATCACTGTACTACAAAGTGAAGTCACTGTAAGATGCACAAAAACCTAATGAAAAGAACCTATTTGAAAATAACATCCCATCCCTCTCACTGACCTTCTCAAGGTCCCACTCTTTCCCCTGTGACATGCAGCACAATACTAACTGATTTTTTAAAATGTAATTTTTAATTACTTTATTTATTAAACATACCTCAAGTTCTTCAGATGTATTCACATCATAAACAAAAAGTTCAGTGCCCCTTTCTTTCAGTAAACTGTTATTTTTCCTGACTATCTTCCTCAGATCGATGGGTCAACCTTGAGGACGATCTGCATGCAGCATGGCCCACTGCTGACATTCCATCTGAACCTGACCCAGGGCACCGCCCTAATCCGATACAACACCAAACAGGAGGCGGCCAAGGCCCAGACTGCACTGCACATGTGAGTTACCCCAGCAATATGCATATACCCCGTTTCCTCTGTCACACAGAGCTGATTTTGTCTATTGATAAAAGTCCTGCATGCAGGAGGTGATTCAGTAAAACTTGTTCTTTGAGTGCTTGCTCATGTCCATTCCATGCTAGGTGTGTGTGCGCCACGTGCACAGTTGCTGCACATTTTTTTTTCCTTAGTGGTATTCATAGGACCTGGCCTTCGTGCCCCCTGGAGCCCCGTGCACATGCGCCAGTATAAGGGGCATTGAAGGCTCCACGCCCTCTCAGTTCCTTACCGCCTGTCACCGTTGCTTGGAATGACCACCTTGCTCTTGCAAGGCTTTCCAAGTGGTTTAGACTCTGTAGTCTATCGTACACCTCTACCCCGATATAACGCGACCCGATATAACATGAATTCGGATATAACGCGGTAAAGCAGTGCTCCGGGGGGGCAGGGCTGCACACTCCAGCGGATCAAAGCAAGTTCAATATACCGCGTTATAGGTGAAACCGCGTTAAGATTTTTTGGCTCCCGCGGACAGCGTTATATCAGGGTAGAGGTGTATATAGTTTTTATAGTTAACGTACTTAGTTATCCATTAATATTAGTGTATATAGTATAAATAGCAGTCCTAGTTGTCATGGGACATCATTCCAGGGACTGGTCATGCCCCGGTCCCTAGGCTTCAAGCCGTGTACCTCCTGCGGCAAGCCCGTGGCAGTGAGCAGCCCGCAATTGAGTTGGCTAAAGTGCCTTGGGGAAGCTCACGTTAAGGAGAAATGCAAGATCTGCAGGGGCTTCAGTCCATGCACTCAGAAAGACAAGGACATTCATCTGAAGGCTTTGCTCATGGAGGCAGCCCTCAAACTGTCCTCAGCCGCTCCGAATCGACGCCAAGCACTTTGGAGCCAGGAAGAGCAGTGGTGGTGGAGCACTTCCCATGGAGACCATTCTCCATTCCAGGGCCCAGGAAGAAGCATAAGAAACAGCGTGCCGAGAGAGGGCGTTCTCCGGTGCTAAAGAGGGACAAGCAGGGAGCAGCTGATAAAATGAGACCCATGCTGGGCCACTTGTCCTCCCCAGAGTCGGGCCCTCTCGACTCCGGAGGTTTTCCAGGTTACAAAGGATTTCATGTCCCTCCTGATACTTCCCACCCCCAAATGTCCCTTACCAACCAGGGATGGAACGGTTCAAGGGGCAGTGAGCTCCGTCGCGGCACTGACCGTCGTGTCACCTCCAAGAGGAAAGCCCTCCATGGCCCCACCGGAGCGGTCCCCGACCCAGCATCAGTCACCAATTCCCTAGCACTGCCTAGAGGCAGAATGGGTACGGCTCTGCCATGGTCTCTAGGGGAAGAGTCCTCTTCAGAGTCTGGGGGGAAATCCTTTGCCACACCGAAAAAGTACCAGTGGTCATACTCTGGTGTCTGCGGAACGAGCCACTCTTTCTTCCCGACCAACACTGGACCCCAACTCTGGTACCCACCCCGAGGTCACTGAAGTGGCCCCAGTGGAGGTGGTACAGATGGAGGAGGAAGGACCAAACCCTCCTATGGATTTAGGGGGTCACAAGTTCTAGTAACCCTCTTCAACCAGATGACTTCAGGGCCCATCAAGAGCTCCTGAAATGGGTCGCTACAAACTTGGGGCTGGAAGCCAAGGAGCAGCAGCTCCCTCCAGAGTGGCCAGAGCCAGTCAATGAGGTTGTGTTGGGACCAGTCAGGGCACTATGGCAGACTCCTTCATCTCTGCGAGGTTTCACATAGTCTCCCTGGCTCTATCATTCCCTCCCTGGATCCAGGAGACTGGTATTCCACCCTCGATTTACAGGAAACTTATTTCTACATCTCCATCTTCCGTGGACACGAGATTCCTCAGGTTTGTGGTGAGCCAATGCTGCTACCAATTCATCGCGCTTCCCATCAGTCTGTCAGCAGCCCCATGAGTTTTTACAAAGTGTATGGCATGGTTGCAGACTATGTCAGATGTCAAAGTGTACAAGTCTACCCCTACTTCGATGATTGGCTGATCAAAGGCCACTCGTGGACTCAGATTCAGCACAGCATTGGCATAGTAGAGCCAGTGCACATTTTGGGCACTGGGTCTGTTAATAAATGAACAGAAATCAACATTGGTTCCAGTGCAGAGAATAGAGTTTATTGGGGTAGTGCTTGACTCCATCCAGGCCAAGGCCTACCCATCAGAGGCTAGGTTCCGAACTATGTCAGATCTAATCGCCCGGGTCACAGCTCACCTGCTTTCAACTGCCCGGGTGTGACTCCAGCTGTTGGTCACATGGCAGCATGTACCTACATGGTGCAATACGTGCAGCTATGCCTCAGATCCCTACAGATGAGCCTGGCATTAGTCTAGTCCCCGGGCAGACACCACTTGGACTTGGTTCTCACGATTCTGTCGCCCATCTTAGCTTCTCTGACTTGGTGGAGAGACCCTCGTTCTGTGATGAAGGGGGTGCCTTTCGCTGCCCCATATCCAACAATAACATTGGTTTTGGATGTGTCAGACCTGGGGTGGGGAGCCCACCTCTGCAGACTCAGGACCCAGGGTCTCTGCAGAACTCTCTCTACATATAAATGTCAAGGAACTCAGGGCAATATTCTTGGCTTGCCAGGTGTTTGTTCCCCAGCTCTCAGACCAGGTCATGCAGGTCTTGACGGACAACACGGCCTCAATGTTTTACGTCAACAAGCAAGGGAGAGCTCGATCCTCAGCCTTGTGTCAAGAGACCCTCCGACTGTGGGACTTCTGTGTGAAGCACACCATTCACCTCAAGGCATTGCGCCTCCCAGGAGACCAGAATGCGTTGGCAGATCACCTCAGTAGGTCCTTTCCTCTTGCCACAAGTGGTCTCTTCACCCAGAGGTCATCACTGTTATCTTCCACAAGTGGGGGACTCCCCCAAGTGGACCTGTTCGCCTCCAGACAGAACAGGAAATTTCCTGGTTCTGTTCTATGCGCGGGCTCAGCAAGGGTTCCCTTTCCAATGCCTTCCTACTCTCGCGGGCAGATGGCCTGCAGTACACCTTCCCACCGATCCTCTTGGTTCACAAGGTCCTCCTAAAGATGAAGAGGGACAAGGCGAAGGTTATCATGATTGCTCTGGTGTGGCCACACCAGCATTGGTTTAACATGTTTCTGGATCTCTCAGTGGCAGCTCCACTAGTGCTCCCATCCCGCCCGGCCTCGATTTTGCAAGACCACAGCCGGTTGCTTCACCCGAACCTCGCTTCGCTATGTGTGACAGCATGGCTGCTGCGTGGCTGAACCCTGAGGAGCAGGCTTCCTCGAATCAGGTTCAAGAAGTCTTGCTAGGTAACTGAAAGCCTTCCACCAGGGTTACCTAATTGGCTAAGTAGAAACATTTCATTTGTTGAAACTCTGCACGGAATCTTTCTCCATCTCAGTCTTCCCTAAAGTCCATCTTGGACTACCTACTCCACCTGAAACATCAAGGTCTGGCTCTATCATCTGTTAGGGTTCACTTGGCAGCTGTCTCAGCCTTCCATCCTCCAGTACAAGGCAGATCAGTTTTCTCCCAAGAGATAAAAGTCAGGTTCCTCAAGGGCTGGGAAAGACTCTACCCACAGGTTCGTGACCCGATTCCCCCATGGGACTTAAAATCTGGTCCTGTCTAAGCTCACAGGGGCCCCTCTGCGAGCCGTTGGCATCTTGTTCCTTACTGCTCTTCTCTTAGAAGGTCGTCGTCCTGGTTGCGATCACTTTGGCCAGAAGGGTCTGTGAGATCAAGGCCCTGACATCAGAAGCCCCTTATATGGTGTTCATCAAGGACAAGGTCCAACTGCCCCCCAACCCGGCCTTCCTGCCAAAGGTGGTGTTGCAATTCCATAACAACCAGGACATTTTTCTGCTTGTCTTCTTTCAAAAGCCTCATAGCACCGATGAGGAACGTTGGCTCCGTACATTAGACAGGTCTTGGCCTTCTATATCAAGAGGACTAAGCCCTTCTGCACATCTACACAACTTTTTGTAGCAGAAGTGGAAAGGATGAAAGGACTACCGGCGTCATCCCAAAGAATCTCATCCTGGATAACCGCTTGCATCCGAGCTTGCTATAAGCAGGCAAAGGTTCCGCCTCCAACCATTGTGACCGCTCATTCCACAAGAGGCCAGGCTTTGTCAGCAGCATTCCTCACACAGATACATCTCTGCAGATGTCCTGGATTGGTAACACGATCATCGGTTCATATCTTCGCATCCCACTATGCCATCACCCAACAGGCCTGTGATGATACCAGTTTTGGGAGAGCAGTGTTGCAATCAGCATGTCCATGAACTCTGAGCCTACCTCCAGGGGTACTGCTTGTGAGTCACCTAGCAGGGAATGGACATGAGCAAGCACTCTAAGAAAAAAATGTTATTAATCTTTTGTAACTGTTGTTCTTCGAGATGTGTTGCTTATGTCCATTCCATGACCTGCCCTCCTACCCCTCTGTTGGAGTTATGGATAAAAAGGAACTGAGAGGGTGCGGAGCCAGTGGTACCCCTTATACTGACGCATGTGCGCAGGACTCCAGGGGGCGCTAGGGTCAGTCCTACGGATACCACTAAGGGGGAAAAAAATCTCCGGCAACACGGCGCGTGCACACCTAGCATGGAATGGACATGTGCAACACATCTTGAAAAACAATAGTTACGAAAGGTCAGTAGCCATTTTTTTGTCTGTCCACTTCCATGTTTTAGAAACTCTCAGGTAGTAAGCCAGTTCTCGGAGGTAGGAGGCTCTTCCTTTACCAGCAGAAGATGGGGAATGATGCTTTGTTTCTGTATGAGATTGTTGGAACTGCTGCTGCAAAGTGACAGTGGCACAACAAGGATTTTGCAATGGGTGGGGTGGACTGATGGGATCAGTGTGCAAATGAGTATTCAAATTCGGCTGTGTTGGTGGTGTAAGACCCTTGTGGCAGCAACAACAACAGTTGCTTACATAGGAAAGTGATGGTAGGAAAGTATTTAATGTGTTTTAATAAGAATTTAGTAGCTGGAAATCAGGAGTGGGAATATGCAGCATTATATGACCCGCCAGCTCCCCTTGAGGCCCCAGCAAGTTCAACATGGGCCACAGTTTGAGAACCTTTGAAGTAGAGGAAAAGAAACTTTTATTTGGGTGAACATGTTTTTATAACTCTCTACAAAGATTTTTGAAAACTTTTTTTAATTAAAAAATCTTTAAGAAAAAAATCAAAGTTTGGAACATTTTAATTAAAATGTCTCAAAGAGAAATGTTACCATTTCTGCATTTTTTCCCCATTGCTGGTTTTTACCCATCTGCAATGATTCTTCAGTTCTGTTCTCTTCTGAGTAATCTTTACTTCTTGTGGCACTGCAATGCAGAAAAATAGGGCTAGGAAAAGACAAAATAGACAGTGGTTTTAACTGAGAAGCACTTAAAATAAGTTTGCAGATCCCAGACTTGGTTTCCTGTTCTCAGGCCTCCATTAGTTTTCTTAAATTTGAGTGCGAGTCTGGCTTGCTTTAGAAGTGCATGCGGTCTTGGGAGCAATGACTTCTTCCCATGCTCCCAGTTACCTTTCAGAAATGTTAAAGCTTAAGAAAAGGTTGGGAACCCAAGAAATTCCTTTTCTTTCATCCTGAAGTTCTTTGATTTCTAACCTTTTCTTAAGCTTTTGTGTTTTGGAAAGATAATACACACTGAACCTATTCATGTGTGTCTGCACCTTTATTTTGGGGGGGGGGGGGGAATTATCTCTTTCATGACTCTGTTAATGTTTCGTACTCTCTCTGTGGACTTGGTTTCCTACACAGCCATAAGAGCTGTAAACGTACTGTCATTTTTTTAAAAAACGGAAAGTTTGGGTTCTGCAGAGTCTGATTAAACTGGTAAAGTGGAGATGACTGCACCCACCTTCCTTGCTTAGTTCTACCACGGATTTCCTTACTGGTCTGGGCAGTCTTTGCCATTTTGTGTCCAAGGTTTGGAATCCTGTGCATGTACCCTGGTTTTTGTATGAACTTTGTTTCTCGTTCACCCTTTTTTCTCCCTGCCCCCCCAGGTGTGTGTTGGGAAACACTACCATCCTGGCTGAGTTTGCCACAGATGAGGAGGTTAGTCGCTTTCTGGCACAAGCTCAGCCCCCGACACCTGCAGCAACCCCAAGTGCACCCGCAGCAGGCTGGCAATCCCTGGAGACAGGACAGAACCAGACAGATGCAGTTGGACCTCCTTTGAATCTTTTTGGTGGGTCAGCAGGGCTTGGGCAGTGGAGCAGCAGTGGTGGCAGCAGCAGTGGGGGCGATCTCTCTGGCGCTTCATTGTGGGGGCCCCCAAACTATTCTTCAAGCTTGTGGGGGGTCCCAAGTGTAGAGGATCCCCACAGAATGGGCAGCCCTGCTGCCTTACTACCTGGAGACCTTCTGGGAGGAGGGTCGGATTCAATCTGAACTTAGAACTTTCAACTCTGACCTCGTGACCTTTTTTGGAACAGCAGCAGCACTAACTTGACCTTTTCGTTTTTTTTCAACTTGCAATAAATACATTTTTAAAAGGAAAAAAGAAAACGGAGAGAGAAAAAAGGTGGGTCATTGACAGACTGTCTGAGCACATAGTTGCCTCCCTTATATAACTTCAGTTTTTTCGTTTGGAATATGAATCCAAAAAGAGAACATATCACTCTTGAAATACTTGAATCATGAACGCCAACTTAGAAAGACAATGTGAAGCAAGTACACATACCATTTAAATTTAAACACAAAAAATTAAAAAAATTAGTTTCTAGTTTTTCACTTTTTCATGTTATACGGAAGTTGTTGCTAAGAAACATATATACTGAAAAAATAGCTTTTTAACTTTGTTTGCACTGGGTGTGTTTCCGTCCTTAGGTCTACCGTGTTGGGTGGGGTTGGGGGTGGGGTTCAAAAGAATTGCAGGGGTGGGGGGAGGGGAAGACTTGACGGAGCCTCACTTTAAAAACAAAAAAAATTGAAAAAAAAAATTGAAAAAAAATCCCAACACTTTGTGATTGGCTGGTTGATAAATACCAGTGTGTTCTGGCACATGTAACTGCCCATGTGTGCTTGTTTCTGGTGAGTGCGCATTTTCTCCCTCTCTCTTGGCTGTCTCAGAATGCTGCATTGCTGATGGGTCTATGGGCTGGCCGGCCATCTGTGTGTCTTGATTCTGAAAACAAGTATGGGGGAGTCCCAGTGGCTGAAACAAAATTTTCTTGGGCTGGATTAAAATTTGTCAAGTCTTTTTGATTTTTTTTAATTGATTTTCGGAGGGTGCTAATTCAAGTTTGCAGATCATATTGAATGTGGGTTGTTGCTTCCTAGCCCTTGTTCTGACCCTGTGGTAGAGCAAAACACTGCCATGTCCGAAGGATTTGGTGAGAAGGGGAGCCAATGTTGTCTTTTGAGTAGCAGTGTATTTATTTATTTATGTCTGCATGTGGGGTTTTTATGAGTAAACCCTAGAATGTTTGTTTTATAATGCAAGCCATTCTTTTTTCTTCTGTGGAGGGTAAAACAGAGGATAGAAGACATCACGTTTATATGTGGCTAAGACCAATGTTCTTATCTAGTCCCTTGCAGTCTTCAGTATCTTTTAGAAAATTAGTCTCACCCCTCCCCCAAACCATATACATATATTCATGTTCATTCATGAAGTATCCATCAAAACCTTGAAATTCCAGCCCAACCAACATTATTCTCTTAATTGATTTACTGCTTATATTAAAACTGACAAAACTAAGTTGTCAGCAGTTTGCTGGCCTGCCTGCCTCATCTCCTGAAAGCACATGCAGCTAACTCCTTTCTGCATCCCTCCTGATGAGTGTTACCTGTGCCAGGCCGTGGTGTATTACAGCACCAGACCATCACTGACAGAAACGTTTACTTACGAATGTTCTTAAACCAGTGTGTACTTCAAATGTTTCCTTTTGTTTCTCTGTGTTGTGTTTTTTCCTGTGTACGTGGTTTTGCTTAGGCAGGTATATAACTAGCAAAGACTTTTTTTAAAGTATTGCACCTTTTTTTGTTTTTACTTTTTCTGTACTGTTGCTTTTTAATTTCTGTATTTAACGAAAGATTTGTTTGGGATTTTTCGAGCATCAGTGTAGTAGTACTCTGGGCAGGATGGGGTGACCTTTAATCCACAGTGATAGCCAGTGTGTGCGTGCGTGTGCACGCTGGGAACAAAACTTACAACACTGCTTGTGAAAAGAGCTGTAGCAGACCTGAAGGGACATCCCTTTACACAAAGCAGGAGATATTTTGTGGGGGCAGGGAGAAGAGGGAAGAGAGATGATGGTACTCTTCTCAGAAGTGCCACCACTAGTGTGGTGGTGTCAAGCTCTGTGTTATACTGTTTAGCATAAAGTGCTGACATTCTGTACCAGCAGATACCTACCCATTCCAACCCTGAGTGGGAATGTACCTCTGTTGTCCTTATTAACTGTAGGAGGTGGGGAGGGGAGGGAAATCTCTTTTCTTTAGCATCTTCACTGAAGGATACAGTAGTGTCTAATGTATTTAACTCTTTAAACATTGGGGGGAATGGAAAAGGTAAACTGAAATAGTGTGTGTGTGTGTGTGTGTGAAAGAGAGAGAGAGAGAGGTGGGGGAATTCTGTGATTTTTTTTTAATTGCCATATCTGTGTAAACCCAGTGTGACATTGAAGGCTGACTGAGGGGAATGCTACATCTACATATGCCTATAGATTCATATGCAAAGTGTTATGTGACCCAAAGTGTGTGTGTGTGTAAACTGGAGTCTGCAACATACTATCTGGTCCTTTTTTGAATATTATTTTTTTTGTTTGTTTTTGTTTTTTTTACTGTGCCCTCTCCTCCATCCCACCATACACATTGAAGCAGATGTTTTTCTTCCAACTCCTACCAGTTAGGTTTGTTCCCTCCCTCCCCCCAGGCAGAGCTACATTGTCTCTGGTAGCCTCAACATGAAGACCAGCCATGCGCAGAGATGCAGGAGAGATAAAACCCCTGTGCCAGCAGTACTTTCAAATGAAGCACCTATGATGGCCTGAATAAGCCGCTATCCATTCTGTCACGTTACTCGCCCATGCTGTTTCACTGCTGTGTTCCCACCCCCTCACTTCTCTCTCCCAACCTGCCCTAAGGTCCCTTTACCTGCACTTTGGGTTAGTTGAGTTAATTGCGATACTACGGTGAAAGCCGGGTGCTAGAGCCCCTCTTGTTTACAAGACATAATGAGGGATTTGAAATATTTAAAAATGAAAAGCTAAAATGTTCTTCCATAGTAAGCTTAAAGAGGAAAAAAAACTTACACACAAAAAAAGACCAAAAAGTGCACGCATGCATGCATGCATATATATTAGATGAAGACTAACTCTGGGAGCATTTAACAGTGTTTTTTGTTTTTGTTTTAACATTTATTTTCCTGCTTTAAATTTGCAAGCTTTCTCAGGAATTCTAGGGTAGGAAGCCAGTTTTTGAAGATGGTTTATTTAACCTTATCTTATCCTAGATAGATGGCTGTTTCTTTCCTGTTGATAAACTTTTACAAGTTCCTGAATCTTCAAAAACTTTGAAAGTTTTTACTTTAAAAAAAATTAAGAAGCAGAAAAATCTCCAAATGTTACTGTCATAACTGGGGATCAAGCATTTTAAAGACTGTAAAAAATAATAATTACAACAAATTCAATAAGAGCAACAGAAATTCATTGTATTCTTAAAAACCAAGTTGTGGGAGAAGAGGGTTGTTCTTTGTAGAGCTCTGTTAGTCTCATGTGGGTACAGTTGCATGTGGAGGGGGGGAGAGAGGTGTGAATGGAAATATAATCACTTAGTTCTTTTGCAATGAAAATTAGACTGAACTATCCCTCCAAGCACCTTTTTAAAAGAAAGAAAACTGTAAACCTAACCCGTACCTATGGAATATCCTAGCAATGGAGCAGTTGTATCTTGTCTCCTTTTTAATACAGAAAATGATCAAGAGGGGAGAGAATTTGAAAGTCTCCTGTGAAATGTACATTAGAGAACAAAAGTGATTATTTTTAAATTTCCAACTACCCCTTAGTCAATGATAATCCCCATTATGAAGATTTGCTGCTTGCTTTTCTTTGTCTCTCACCCAGAAATGTACTTTAGTTTTAGTTTTTTTGAGGGGAATATTTAAGCTCTCCTGCTGACCCCACAGGTGCCAGCTGTCAAGACTCCCTGCCCTGAGAACAACTTTGCTGATCTCAGTGTTGGGATGGATAACTCCTGTCTCCCACCACTAAGGGAGAGGGGCCTAATCTGCCTGAAGTTTTTAGGCTGAAACCACAAGCCACTTTAGTGCCTTTGTACATATACCCACACATTCTGCAAAAGGAGGCATATGTAGTCCAGACACTCCATGAAAATGAATGCACCTGCTCTTAGAATAGAAAACGAGCCTGCCGCAAAGGCATGCCATGCAGTGTGTTACATAACAGAATAGGTAAGAATGCTTTTTATGATTTGAAAAATCAAATGCCAAGTTTCTCTCCTGTCACTTCAGTTGTGCTCTGTTTGTGTGTTGCATTCTTCCTGCAGGTGTGTGCATGCAAGTGCGTTAAAAACAATACACCAAGTTAATTTGGAAAATTGTAGTGTGATTGGCCAGTAGAGAGGGATTCTTTAGTTTTTTCTTTTTTTAAATTGAGGGAAAGATATTTATCTGAATGCTTTGCCAGAGGCTGTGCTTTATCAATTGGCAGTGTACGAAGAACAGAAAATGGTAGGACTTAGTGGAAAAACAACCAAGGCCTTTGCTGCAGTCCCTTGGCAACAGCCATGGCTGATGACTACTAAGAGGTTAGAGCACTGACTCTTTGGCTGTGTCATTTCATAAGGGCATCCTTCCCCTCTCCAAAAACAGCCCCATCCCTGAACTCTGTGTATGCTTTATCTTTGGCACTTGTATCTTGAGTCATCAATTTATAAGTTGCTTGAGGTACTTTAATGCCTCCCATTTTCCAGTCTGAAAAAATTTAGTTGTCAGTTTTGTTCCTGTCCAAATTTATAGTTGAAACCATGCAAGTAATACTTGTCTAATCACTGTGTCACTAGCTTGGTTCTATAACGGTTTTTCTGACCATTTTGAACAATAGTTTTGGAGGACCATGCTAGCCAGACAGCACTCTCCTACAGGCCAAATATGGCTTGCCTTTCTCAAACAAGCAGTTCTATTTGATGTCAGTGCTTGAAAGAGGCAAGTAGGATTTGGTACTGGGTAGGTCTGGCTTTTAGAACACTGTTCTTGAGAAGGCATTTGTGACTGTCCTGGTCAGGAAAAATGTGCTGCTAGCATTATTTCACATGAACACCATGAAAAGAAAACTAGGAAAAGTTTGCGAGAAGAGGTGGAAAGGGCACATCTTGGAATAGATTATGAATCTCTACTGTCAGTTGGGGTCAAATGTCAAGTCCTTCCTGTTAGTCTCAAAAAACACATCTTCAGTTTCCCAGGATGTTCATGAAGAAACAAAGAATGCACCTTGTAGCAGTTCTGTTCTTGATTCTTGTTCCTCATGGCCATATAATCTAAACACATACATGTCTCAATTATTATTCCTTTCTTCCTGATTTCCTGTCTCCTTTGTTTTAATCCTCCACTGTTTTAATTTTTCTAATTACATTTTAGCATTTTTTCCTTTTACGTTCTATTTTCTACAAATTCTGCTCCAGTACCAGCTGCTTCCCCCTTCCCCCGAATGTTGCCTGAATTGTCTGTAGGCTTATTCTCTGAATTAGATGGGTTTGATCCTTTCTCCCTTCTGCCATAGTAACTTTTATTAAAGTGATAGTGAAGATTTCTAGTATGCAAAATGAGAAACACAAGCAAAGTAGGAAGTTTTAAAATATGACCACTTCTAGTGGAAAGCAGATTTAATTTCTTGAACTGGGTGCCCTTTGGGAAGACTTCTAGTCTTTTCCAATATGCCTGTGCATTTCTGGACACTTTTCCATCGATGCTGAGGACCTCTACAATCAAATGGTGTGAACTTTTTCTTAGACTTTGGCTTTCTGATGTTCAGGTTAAACAGACCGAAGAATTTATGTATTGAACAGAGACCTTAAGCCAAACACATTTTACTCTGAAGTATAAACAGGATGTTTTCAGTAGTCTCCAATATTAGAGAACAATTCAGCCTTTGTATTAAGTTGGCCTCTACTTTTTTTTTTAATTCATCTTGAAGCTTTTAAAAATTAGTACATTAGAAATCTTGGTCTTTCTACTTAATACTGTTTTTCATTGCAGGGATTTGAACTGGCAAAGGTGACTGGTGTTATACTTTGTAAAAGCCAACTTTCTCCTTAGTATATGCTCTCCTTCCTCATCAAATGCTGCCACATCTCCTCTGTTCATGCCTTGATTGTAGAATAATCTTCTGCTTCATCCCTCAGCTGCCTTTCCCTCTTCCTGGGTCTGATTTTGCTCTTGCATGTGGATCTCCCATTGACTTTAATGGGGGCCCAGTATGTGCATCTGAGATCCAGATTTGGCCCTCTGGGTCAGATCCAGGAAAACCTTATAGCAGTAATCCTTACTCTCTCAAGTTAGTGCCACTGACTTGAATGAGTAAGTGCTACTCACAGGAGTAAGGGCTATTTGTGTAAGTAAGAGGTTGCAGGATCAGGATTTAAGATTGTAGCTGTGGAGCTATAGTGCTACCAATACAACCAGGAACACCTGCCTGTCCATGCATATATTAAATTCACTGCAAACCATGTGACTTCAGAATCCAGGACTTCTCCAGTGTTCTGAGATGCTCTTATAGTGCTTGGCAAGTAGTCGCTCAGGATATGAAGTCCTGATTGACTGGGGTGGAAGTTAAATTTTTTTATCTGCCCTGGGAAAAATTCCATTATAGCAAGGATGGATGTCTCCTTAACTGTAAATATGCAAAATAATAATGCAGAAAATACTCCCAAAAATACAAAGTTGAAATGATGTATAAGAAACTAAAAAATGCTGTCAGGAGAGTGTAATTTTATTAAGACTGAGTTTTGTCTTGTAGCTGAAACAACATATGCAGAACCTGTAGCCTTTTCTACACTAATTTTTCAAAAAAAGAAAAAAAATCCAACTGGTAATGTTAGTAACATTAGGAGTCCAACATAGAGGGGCCACCTGTTGCCTCTGGCATTTTAAGCATCATGTTGATTATACCTACTCTGAACAGACTATAGATGACATGATGCTTACAACACCAGAAGTCCACCGACACTAAGGTTTCTTGGTGGCTGAATAAGTGTTGTTAATGATGGGGAAACTTGTGCAAAATTTTCTGTAAAATTAGCTTAAATCTTTGTAGCTAAATAAAGTTTGCGGCTAGGACTGTACCCTAGCTAGGGACTAACCTTTTAAGCACTGTTCTAATAAGTTTTGTCTCCTCTACAGACGTTTTTCAAAAATATCCCACCATTGCAAATACCAGCACAAATGAACTTGTATTACCAACAGTGGAGACATTTTGGCAAAATTTCCCTGAAGTAGATAAGGCCATACAGTTTAGTCCTTTTTATACTGACTGGCCAGGCTGTATTAGAACCCTGTTTGTCCACAATAAAGTCCACAATGCTGCTATTAAAACTGAGTCAGTGGACCTCGTTACAACAGTTTGGTTTGTGGTATAGATTGGACTTCAACCATGTTCTATCGTTGGCTAAAACCTTGGATGTGCTTTAGCCCCATTATGGAAAATGGTTAAGATCCCATCTGTGCCACAGAAAATGTTCTAATGGTCTCCAGACTTGTAGGGTTCTAAGCCTGTTTTTTAAACTGTGTTGTGAGGCCAATGGAGATGTAACCTAATCAGTGGCATGCAACAAAGCAACATTCACACGCTGCCAGAGTTTGTGTGTGTGTTGCTTTTTATAAAGGTATGCAGGAAAGTATCTGAAAATCTCCCAGAACCTTGGGTTGTGAAAAGAGCATCTTGCAAACTAAGTGTCCTGAGCAAAGAGCCATTTCCCGCTGTGCATGTGGCAATCAGTAATGGGGACATCCAGCAGTGTTAAAACCAGGTGGAATTTTAATTTTTTTTCTTAGCCAGAGAGTTGGAATAATTTTGACTTGACCCTGACCACCATTTCTATAAACACAAAACAGTGTGCTCCAGATAAAATGGTAGAAAGTTTTGTGCCAGGCAGCCACTGAGTATTCTTTGTGGCACAGTCTCTTGGCTATTTGGTGAGAAGAGGGGAGATGGGAAGAGTTTGCATGGACAAACAAGAGATAGGCAGTGTTTAGCAAGAAGTGTTTCTTTTTAAGCACTAAATGCCTCATCTTAGGTATTAAAGTACAAATCAATGCATTCAAATAACAAAATTCGTCAATTTTTTAACTGTTTTTAACCATGACAAATAAATGGAAGTTTCTCTCGTGTTTTAGATGAAACAACCTTAGATGAACATGGTTCCTTCTTAATACTAATGTTGAGCAGCAAGAGCAGGTTGCACAGCTTGCTGGAAATAGATATTTTAGTGACATGGTTATGATATTAAGTGCTTTTCTTCCCCTTCCCTACCCTTTCCAGAATCGGCTCACCCTCCTTATATAAGGTGCTGAATGTTTTGTATTTTTAGTGGTGGGTGCAGGAGGAGCAGAAGAGTGAAAAGGGAGCCAAGATAGAACAGCCTTACTTTAGAGGGTAGCCTTACAACAGAGCTTTATATTGGGGGTGTGCTGTATTCCAAAACATGTAAGCCAAAAATGGAAAAAAGCGTTCATTTATGCAACAACAACAACAACAAAAGGGGTGTTGGAAAACTTCTTTAAGAAATATGTACCTTCTGAAGGTAGAGCGGTGTCTCACCAAGTGATATGTTATGTGATACTTCTTGCTGGGTCAGTAGGGATGGATTGGGGTATAAGCGCTTAACATTTTCCCCTCTTTGTTGTTTTTACAAGCAGTAACTTAAATGTGGTATTTATGAATGTGCCTTTGTGAGTACAGTGACTGTCTAAGGAGACTACTTGGGCTGGAGTAGGGAGACAATGGTCAATTCTTTCAAGAGGTCAAATATAAAGATGCCAGCCCACTGGTCCCTTTCAACAAGTAGCATATTTGGGCTAGTCTCTACATTGCACAGTAATCGTAAGTGGTGTAGAGGTTTGGGGTGTGGGAAGGGACATGACATGATGCACAGAAGCTGATGATAGTTTTAGGCTAGTCCGCAGTTGCAGGTTGAATTTATATTTGTATTATGTAGCTTCTCTTTTGTTTGTGTGTGTGGCTTGCTTTAATTTTTTGTAAGCACTGGAGAATTGAAACACAGTGATGTTTGAGACACATTTATGCATGTAGAGAAGAAGGTGTTCTGTAGCTTCTGCCATTTGTGGGTATAGGCACACTTTTACCCTTTCTTTCCATGTCCTGATGAGAGAAACAGGAAAATTATATTTTTTTCAACCCTTCAACTTCCAGCACATTGAACGTTGCCATTTAAATTAACAGGGTATTACAAGAATAAAAAATGTTTTTGAAATGGTGAGGTAGAAGTGTTTAAAAAAGAAAAGAAAAAAGTCTGAAGTAATTTTTTGTTTCTTCGAAGCTGTTTGTAGCTAAACATGGGAATCTGCAGTGTCTCCTTCCATTTGTTTTTCCCTATTATTCCACCTCTTCACCCCAAATCTGAGGTGTGCAAGAGCTATTGCATTAGCCCCTTTCAGTCCTCACCCCAAAAAGAAACTCCTAGTGGGACCCTTCAGTTCCATTCAGGAAGACAAAGGGAGGAGAGACGCTGCAGCTTTCTTTGCTTCGCTCTCATTCCTCTCTAATGGCCTTGAAATGTATTATTATGCAAATGTGAATTTTGATACTGAACTTAAGAAGAGGTTTTTTTTTCTTTTTAAAAAAAAAAAAAAAAAAGGTCCCATATGTGGTCAGCATTGCTTCTTTATTTTGTAAGTGAATTGTAAACTATGCATTCTGCTGGGGGGATGTAGGAGAAGAAGAGGTAGCTTTGCTAAACTGTTCAGCAGTTTCTGTGTCCATGGTGCATCCATGTTGGTGTGGAGGGAAGGAGACAGAGTAATGAATTCTCCAAAACTGTCTAGTTATCAAAATTGCCAACTTCTGAAAAGAGAAGTTAATTAAGATTGATTCCAAAATCCAACTCAAATTCTGCAGGATTGTGAATTCTAGCCATGCAGTGTTAACCAAGGGCCAATAGTGTGACATGAGACCCCAGCATTCCTTGGGAAATGATTTGACCACCTCCTGTGTTTAAGGCCCCTTTCAAGCTCAGGAAACAGAGTGCCTCAGGCACTATCTTTTGGGATTTACCTACTCACTTTCCATTAAAACAGCCACTCTCTCAGGAGAATTGGAACACAACCGCTCCTTACTCATAAACTGTCTACATGAACCTTTTCCTAAAATTGCCACTGTTACTATCTCTGGTGCAGCTCTAATAGGTGGGAGCACTATTACAAACCGGGCGCTGGTGTTGTAGCTAACTTGTCTGCTAGCCCTGATCAGAGCAGGTGTAGGAGAACTTGGCGGTTAAAACGCTAGTATCCACCAATATCATGTCTATACTAATGCTTCCACTGGTGATGTAGTGGTGGTGGTAGTGATGGAAAATTTTAGGGAACAAAGACTAATGTAGATAAAGCCATCTAAATTAAAGAAATTAGTCTTGTGTACTGGGAAGTGGCTGCTGTCCCAATGGGCAAAAGAGGATTCACTTTCTCACCCCCAAAATGCAGTTGATTTTGTCACTTACATGTGTACGTGGAGCTCAGTGGGCTTCTTGGAGTGGTCTCGTAGAAAACTGTAAATCTCACTGCCCTGTTCATTGTCTTAATAGGAGCCTTGTGTTGACTTGACTTTCCCTTGCCCATGGTGAACCATGGTACCTGCATTATCCTTGGCATTATCTTAGATAACAGTATCATAATTGAGAGATTATCTTGCCTGTATTCAGTGTTTTTCATGCAGCAATTTTATTTTTTGTTGACGTTCGCAGTACTGTAATGAGTAATAGACTTGATGATGACACTCTCCTCACATCTGTGCCTGCCTTACAGATGTGATCTTATCAGGGTTCCACTCTGTTGGATTGCCTTTTAAAAAATAAAAAAAACATCCTGAAGTTTCAATTCTTCATCACAAAATACCTCATGGTACATTTCCCTTTTTAATGTAACCTTTCAAGCCCTGTGTTCTTTTCCAACCTTGGTGGGTTTATCCGCTTCTTAGATCTCCTCCTAGGAGAGAGGCTTAGATTAGTGGTTTGAGCACAGGTCTGAGAGCCTGGAACTCTTGAGTTCTAATCCTGGCCCTTCCTCTTCCTCTTCCGCCTTGGGCAAGTCACTTAACTTCTCTGCCTCAGTTTTTTCATCTGTACAATGGGGATAATAATACTAACCTACCTCACAGGGGCTTTGTGAGGATCAGATAGTTCTTGTCTGTAAAGTGCTTTGAAGATGAAAAGCACTATATAAGTATTATGAGTTTAAACAGCAAGATAACTCATTCTTAACATTGTTTGCTTGGGGTGGGGTGTGGGGAACCTATAACACTTCTACATTTAAGCCATCAAAAAATCTAGATCCTAAATGACTTAACTAAGCAGAAGTCAATGGAGAGCTTAAACCATCCATATTGCTTACTTTCTCCTTCCCCTATCAGTCTCCTCCCCTGCCTTCCATATGCAGTAACGCCGTTTTTGCTATAGGTCACAAGCCCATTCTTTTAAGCAGACATTGAACCTGGTTGGATTGATGTACTTGCAACTTTCCTCCTCTTCCACCAGATTTCTAAATTGGATGCAATATGTCATCTTTTCCCTGCCTTTAAACAGACTTTGGGTGGTGAAGTGTCATCCCTCCATGGACGCATCTCTTCCTGCCTTCAGGAAGGGAGGAGTATCTTGTAGATCTCATGGGGATTGTAAAAGGAAGAGCCTTGTCACTTTATGCTTCTCTAGGAATAGAGGACAGTGTAGCTCCCCGTAACTTATGAAAGTGATGTTATACTGCCATTTCAAATAAGGTGTCACCTTGTCCCTAATACACAGAAGCCATCATACACCAATAGTACATTGAAACAGAGAGAATGACATTCAATAGTAGATGCTGCTTATGTATATGCCTTATAGCTCACCCAGAATCTCTGAGAGGGGGTGGGGGAAGAGGTCTTTGTTGGGTAAATCCCACAGCTGTCAGGGAACCTCTGATACTTTCTCCCCTCTCCGATCATGTTGTGGTCAGTTTCTTCTCTCTTGGATGAGTGTCTCAGGGATGTGCATATGAGCCCATGCCTTTGGAATTTGGTCTTGGAAATCTTGAGATTTTGGTTTCAATTCTGTATTTGAAGCCTTTCTTTCTGACACTTCACTGGCCCTTTCCGTCCCTTGCATTGCTCCCTGTGGCCTTAGGATCATCTCTTCACTGCTGCCCTATGTCACCCTCTCCACCTCTGCCAGCACACAAGTGAAATCTGTCCATGATTCCACAAAGAACAAAACTGAAATGATGCATGGGCGCCCCTAAGATTTGCATGCAGTTGCACACAATTTCTGAGGTGCAGACAGATGTGTTCTTTCCTTCCTATACAGAAAACAGAACAAACATTGCATAGCTCTGCTGATGGTAACTCTGCACGGTTTACTTTTTAATTAAATGTTATGTCTTTTCCCAAAAGAACCAAATAAATACCAAAACCAACCTTTTTTAGGGGGAGGGGGTGAGGAAAGCAAATGGTGGGGAGAGGTTCCAAACTATTTTAGTTTCCACCATTTGGATGGAGACATGAAATGCTGCTTTGAAATCCACAGACCTAAGGAGCTATGTTTACAAAGACAAATGCTTTCTACCTGATCAGGAAACTGGCTAATGGTGGGCATCCGAGGCTTGGTGAGGTTTTCCTCATTGCTAACAATCAAGTCAGGTAATAGGGGAGGAGGTGTGTCTTGAGGAGGAATGGAGGAAGAGGTTAACTTAATCTAGCCGTGTTTCTAAAATAGTTTCCCCTTCCTCTCTCCTTCCTTTAAATAAATGAGTGAGTGCAGAGTGGATAATCACTGATGTCCAAAACTGCTGGATTAGAAAAGGCAGCTTTCCTCCTTTGCACATAAATAAGGTAACAGGAAGGTACAGCTAAAGCCCTCTTGCAGAAACACTGTCCCCCATGAGCAGATGTAATAATAAAAATGTTGGATGCGCGTATTGATGCTCTTTGCAAGTTACCTATGAGTGTTTTTTTTTCTTATACTTGAAATAGCTTTCTTTATTAAAAACTCTTTGAATTCTGGTTTCTCTCCCCCCACCCACCCCTCGCCCCAGGATGGGCAGCAGAGAAAGCAGACAAGGGAGAATTGAGAAGAGGTGACAATTCCTTTCATGCCCAGGTTTCATCTTAATTCCCATCCATACACCCTGGTGTTTGAACTTGCTTTCTATCCTAGTGGTTTTCCATGGACACAGAAACTCAGCACTTTGAGGTGCTTTTGTATGGCAGGCTGCCCCCCTTCTCCTCCTCTTCTGTATTTTTATTTTACTTTTAGTATAGTGGTACTTAAAATCACTGGTTCACTTAAAAAACAATAAAATGTTTAAACTCTACTAATGTACAAATAAGCTGAAATGTTGCATTTTATGTGTATTTTTTGCCATAGCAGGTACTGTATTTCTCATGCTGGATTTCAAAAAAACAAACAAAAGGGTGATGTTTTATTGGAGTGTGACAAATTAAGAGTAATAAGGAATTAAGTCGTCGTCATTTCATTGAAACTGAGAGATGGTGTAATACATATATAAGTTTTCTGAAGGTTTTTTTGGGCTTTTAAACAGCTTTTTTTGTTATTTTATTTTTATGTTTTTTAAAGATATGATTGTATTATGTGCAACTCAGTTGCTTACATTATAACTACAAAATATTTTTGGGTTCCTGGAAAAAAAGAGACTAATAAATGTGTTTGGCTGCTAAGCATTGAATACTGTGGTATCCTGTCAGTTTATTCTGCCAACTGGCCTTTCCCTACCCCAGCACAGGAGTTTACATCCCCCTGGCAAATCTATAGTTTATTTAGGAGAAAAAGGAAACCTAATCTACTTCCTCAGACTATAATGGTCCCAGAGCTGTCATGCAAACAAAATACAAAACATGCTGTAGAAAAGATGTGCCTCTGAGTGACCAGCCCAGCCCAGCGTGGGGTGCTTTCAGAGAAGCAGAACTGCAGTTTCAGGGAGGATTTCCAGAAAACTAAAGACTCAGGACCAAATCCTGGCTTTGCTCATGCAAATAGTCCCATGATTTCAGTGTGAAATGCAAACAACATTTGGCCCATGCAGTAGAACCTTAGACTTACAAACCCCAGAGTTACGAACTGACCAGTCAGCCCCACATGTCGTTTGGAACTAGAAGTATGCGATCAGGCAGCAGCTGTTCATTTAAATTAAGATGGTTAAAAGCAGCATTCTTCTTCTGCATAGTAAAGTTTCAAAGCTGCATTAAGTCAATGTTCAGTTGTAAACCTTTGAAAGAACAAACATTTCAGAGTTACGAACAACCTCCATTCCCAAGATGTTTGTGAGGTTCTACTGTAGCTTATATTTTGCACATTAGGCTGATAAAAATCCAATATAGGTTAAAAAACAACCTGTGAGATTTTATAGAGATCCTTTTTGAAGCTCAATCCCTCTGTCTTGCTCTTTTGAAAGTGCTGCTGCATATCAGCTTTCTGGGGCCTGTGTGTGTCTTTGCACATTGCTCGCTGTCACAATACTAGGGTACATTGAGTTGCTCCTGGGGGACTTCTGTGCCAACAAATTAAAAATTCTTGGCACAATATTTGAAAATTCTGCATATTTTATTTGTCAAAATAACACTATGTAATCACACCAGTTTCAATTATGTTGGTAATTTATTACAAAATACCTGTCAGCAACTATGTAACAATACAGACACAACATTTTCCCCCAGGAGTAGAGTTAAAGAAACTGCTAAAGCAACCCAGTTCCTGTTTCTCTGCCCCCTCCCCTTCCCAGAGCCCAGCTGGGGCAGATACCCACACCTCCTTCCCCCAGAGCACTAGCGTAGCTAGTAGGGTGCAGGGGAAGCAGCCGCTTCCCCTCATCACATTTCTCAAAAGCGGTGCCTAAAAGGGCCCTGCAGCTGTCCACCCCTCCCCTAGCTCACTTCCCCCTCCTCCCCTCCCCTGAACGCTCCGCCCCCCTGCTCCTCCCCCGCATCACATGTTTGCGGGAAGTCTGAAAACAAGCAGGGGCAGGCCGGCAGCAGCAGGTAAAGGGGGGGGGAGACACGAGAAGGAGGGCTCCGGGGAGGTGTGGTGCGGACGGAGGAGCCAGTGGGGGGGGGGGCGCTGAGTGGCCGGAGGAGGAGCTGAGGGGGGTGCCTTTTTTAGGTTTGCTCCCCCTGCACTTAGGACCTGGCACTGCAGGGGCCCCTTACACATCCTCCCTGTCCCAGAGCACACTCACCCCCCTACCCCCAGAGTCAGTCACAGCACCCAGCCCAGACACTTGCACTCCCCCCCCCCCCCCCCCCCCACCAGAGCCCAGGGATCCAAAGGGAAAAACAGCCTGATACTGGCTCCACGACATGCCAGGAACTGCAGCTGCCCAGAACCCTCCAGCTTCGATTCTCTTCTCCCCCACCCCTCCCTCACCTAGTGTCTTCTGTTTGCTAGCTGGGCTCTTCCTGGTCTTCTGCAGCCCATTTCTGTGGGGGGAACAATTCTGCACAGAACGTTAATTTCTGCACAAACTCTGCATTGCACAATGGCACAGAATTCCCCCAGGAGTAATTCAGTGGAGATGGGGAGAGGAGAGTACGCTGCCAGCAATTTAAAAGGAACAGGGAAAAGTGGGTAGAAGTACATGCACATTGATACCAAGCTGCTTTACTGAGTTTCCTCTATGGTGTCCGTTCTTTAGATTTGAGAACAGGGAGGCTGCCAGTCTTTCTATTATGTGGTCTGTTGGAAAGAGTAGAACTCATTTGTTTTTAAAACAGGGCATCAGATATGCTTCTCCTCTACTCAGTCTGATCCTGTCAAGCATTGGTTGGTATTAAAGGGACATCAATTTAAAAGTGACATCTCTGTATAAAAATGTGTAGTTCTTACAGTAGTGTCCCTATGGGGGCTGTCCCGTTGAGCCCGGGCATGTGCTGTCCCTCCCTCGTGGTCTGCCTCGAGGCTATTTAGCACTGCAGGGGCGAACCTCCCTCACTTCCTTCTCTACCGCCTTTGGCCTCTGAGTGAAGGAGCAGTCATCCCTTCCTTGCCTGTTATTAGCATAAGTAGGGTTTGTTTTGTTACCTTTGTTCTCCTTAAAAGTAGTTAGGCCCCTGTTCCTTTATTTTATTCCTTTGGGTTAAAAAAGAAAAAGGAAAAACTTCAGTTTTCTGCCCTGCCCCCCACCCCCATCTAGTAGATGCATAATTATTTATTTTTTCAGTTAAAAAAAAAAAAGTTCTTCTGCATTACCCCCTGCTCCAGGATGACAACCCCTCTGCCCAGGGCCTTGCCTGGCGCGCTCTGCTCCAAGCAGGGCCTCTCCTGCCAGGAGTCCGTTCCTGTCTCACTGTGCCTGGAGGAGCCTCACAGAAGTGCTTTACCTGCCGCAGCTAACACGGCAGCCTCACAGGAGCTGAAGTTAAAGTTCCTCCCTATGGAGAAAACACCAGTCTGCAGGGGACTCCGGTGGGTGCTGACCCCGGATCATCACGTCAAAGGGGGTCTAGGCCTGAAGAAGAGAAGCGGGGGGGGGAGCCACCCGCAGGCTTCTAAAAAGAGCTCCTCCGAGTAGTTTTCAGAGTAGCAGCCGTGTTAGTCTGTATCCGCAAAAATAACAGGAGTACTTGTGGCACCTTAGAGACTAACAAATTTATTAGAGCATAAGCTTTCGTGGGCTACAACCCGCTTCTTCGGATGCATATTGAGTGAAACATATCGAGGAGATATATATACACACATACAGAGAGCATGAACAGGTGGGAGTTGTCTTACCAACTCAGAGGCCAATTAAGAGAAAAAAAACTTTTGAAGTGATAATCAAGATGGCTCAGTACAGCTCCTCCGAGTAGCTGGCCAGCCAGTGGGGCTGCCCAGAGCGGCCACCTCTGTAGGCGATACAGGCAGAGGGAGGGAGGGAGCGAGCTCCTGCTGTGAGCGCTGCCCTGCGGCAGGTTCCACAGACCCCGGGGGCCTCCAGAGTCGGGCTGGGAGGCAAGGGTACCGCCCCCTAAGGAGAGGGAACAATTACCGTACCATCTCTAAAAGAGCGGCACAGAGAAACCCTTTGGTACCAGGTGCAACAAAACTCCAATCTAGGAAGTGTTCTGCACCTTCCCAACCCTGGATACTGACAACATTCTAGACACTCCTGAGCCCATGGTAACACGTGCTCTGATACTCTGGAGACCTGTGGCCTCAGTACCCAGGGAGAGACAATTACCGTACCATCTCTAAAATAGTGGCAGCAACAAACTTTCTGTACTGGGCACAACAAAACTCATTTAGGGAGTGCTCTGCCCAACTATCGGTACTGACAACGTACCACGGACACTCCTCTGTGGTACCAAATGAACCCATGGTACTGCATGAGCTCTGGTACCCTTGAAACCTGATTAGGGAAGAACCGCAATCCCCATTACTTGGTACCAGGACCCCGGTATCGAGCACATCCCGGCACCCAGAATCGCTCTTGATACCAGGCTGTATAGTACCAATACCCCAGTCAGCGGCACCCTTACCCACTGACGAATCTGACACTGGCCAGGAGGAGATCATTCCCTGGCCCCTCATCCTGGCCCACCATCACACTACAAGGGTCCTCCCCAATTCCATCATGCCAACCTACAATCGCGGTACGGGCCCTCTGAGGTAAGCCCACCACCCAGGCCCGCCTTCCTCCCTCTTCCCCCCCCCCAGGCCATATTGTAACTCTTCGGCGATGTACACACACATGTCACGACCATCCCCGGTGTCTCTCAGAGAGAGTCCACCAGATGGTTTGCTACAGACTGGCTGTCCAGAGCACCTGACCCAGAGCAGGAGAAAGCTTTTTCAGAACAGAAAAAAAGAACCCGAAGAGGAAGCTACCTCCAGTCCAGCACACTTCTCCCCATCTCTCCCAGATGAGGCTGTGCTGCCCACCCCTCATCACTAGGTGAAGATTTTAAGAACTTTCTGGATCTTACCAAGGGGATGGATGGCAGACGAGCTGCAGATTCCCCTACAGGAGGTGGCAGATACACATCACAAGTTGGTGGAAATTCTGCACACCACCTTCTCATCTAGAATTGTCCTCCCAATTAATGAGGTTATTCTAGATCTTACCAAAGTCATCTGGCAGACACCAGCCTCCATCGTAACAACCTGCAACGGAGTGTAAACAAAAACAACCCTACATCTCTACCCAAAGAGGCAGACTTTGTTTTCAACATCCACAACCCAACTCCATCATAGTGGATGTGGTTAATGCACGAAGCAAGCAACATAATGTCAAGTCAACTCCATACGATCAGGCTTGGCAAGACGGGGTATTCATTGACAACATTACTGTTTAGAGTCAAATTACCAAACTGTCATGGCCAAATACAATTTTATTAATTATGGGAAACACAGTATGTTTCTGGAACATTACTGGAAACACAAAAAGAACAGATTCAGACCATTCTTAGAGATCGTCAGTTAATGGCCAGACTGGTCCTAGAGACACCACTGGATGTAGCTGTTACAGCTGCCCGCCCAGTGGTACTGAGGTGGGTTTTTTTTTGTTGGCTACACCTCTCTAGATTGCCCAAAATGCTACAGACTTCCAGTTTGAAGGGCCAAACTCTTTGCGGAGAAGAGAAATTTGCTCTCCACATCCTGAAGGATTCTCGGACCACGTTACACTCCTTAGGAATCTACACTGTGGGACAGAAGAGAAGATATACCTCTCAACCACACCACAGGTCACAATCTTCTCAATACCCACCATCTCAGTGCTGTTATGAGCCACAGTGTAAGAGGCCCAGGGCTGAAAAGTGGGGGAACAGTCTGCACCCCAGTCCGCGACTGCTCAAACTGCCTCTTATAAGCACTTTGATTAGCTGGTCGAGGGCCTGAATGATGATACCTTACAGCATCAGCTGCCATCTATACATCTGTCACGCCACTCAGAAGTCACCTTACCCTACTTCACAGCAGTTAGGACCAGCTCTAGAGCAAAGAGATTGATTTCTAGCCCTGAACCTACGTGGTGACTACTTCCATATCTCAATACAATCACCGTACAGATGATTTCCTACTGCTTACCTTTGGGGCAGGATCATTATCAGTACAGACTGCTCCACACAGGGTATTCTCCAAGGTTCTCTTCATTGTAGTGGTATACTAACCTCAGTACAGTGACTGGACTTTATCAGCACCAACCTGATGCAGTACGAACGAGAGCGCTCCTCTAACTACCCACATTCACCATCCTGGGACACATGTTTCCCTAATACACTGGGAAGCTCACCTACACAACAACAAAGTTTAGGACAAATGGCCTTCCACAGAAATGACCTTCCATATCACTCTTTTGGGGCTAAGGGCTGTCAGGAGTGCCTGTGCACACTCTCTGCCTTTCATCAAAAACAACACACAACGGTCATGATGGACTTAATGTGACCTATATGTTTTATATAAACCGCCAAGGAGCTGCCAGATCTCCCTCCCTCTACAAGACAGCACTCAAACTTTGGAATTGATGCACCCATCACAATGTGCTCAGCTCAGCTGTCTATCTACCAGGGATACAGAACGTGACAACCAACAGTCTCAGTTGGAATTTTCTCACGACAATGAGTGTGTACTGAATCCAGAGGTGCTTCAAGATATATCCGCCCTTTGGGGAACTCTGCCTGTGGATCTCTTCGCTACTTAACGGAACAAGAAAGGTCCTTGTTACTGCTCCAGGGCTGGCCTGGGGAAACATTCACTGGCAGTTGCCCTCATCTTCCCATGGGACAGGTCCCACTTGTATGTCTTTTCCCAGTTTCCTACTCTGTTGAAAATTCAACGAGACAAAGCGAGAGTTATTCTGATTGCCCCTCTTGACCATGACAAGTCTGGCTCCCTTACCTGATACAGATGGCAATATGCCCTCCTGTTTCTCTTCGCCCATTCCTCACCCGCTCTCTCAAAACAATGGGCTGACCCTTCACCCCAACCCATGGGTCCTCTGCCTCCAAGCTTGGCTCCTTCTTAGTTCCAAGGCTCAGAGGCAGAATGCTCTGACAAGCTTAAAGATGTGTTGCAACACAACCACAAGCTGACCACTTGACATACTTATCTACAAAATGGAAACGACTCCAAGTTTCTGTCATTCCAAACACACAGACCCAACCTTATCTTTCCTCCCTCTGATTTTGCACTACATTTTAAACTCTCACTCAGCTCCCTTAAGGTACATCTCGTGACAAAAACGGCTTCCCACTTGGTGTTTGCTCACTCACTAATGCGTAGATTCGTTAAGGGCATTGGGAATCTCTTCCCCCGTGACACCACCCACTCCAGCCTGGGACTTTAACCTAGTTCTCAAGGCTTTGACTAGACCTCCCTCCGAGTCCAGGGCAACTTGTTCTCTCTTACACCTGTCCATGAAGACAGCATTTCTAATTGCCATCACCTCAGCTAGGCACATAGGAGAAATAGCAGCCCTGACAGCACATCCATCATTCACAGCCTTTTTTTTTTTTAAAAGACAAAGTAATTCTGTAAAAAGCAACAGAGGGTCCTGTGGCACCTTTAAGACTAACAGAAGTATTGGGAGCATAAGCTTTCGTGGGTAAGAACCTCACTTCTTCAGATGCAAAGTAATTCTAAGGTCATATGCCAAGTTTCTCCCTACTTTTTCTGCACTTTCCATATGAATCAACAGATCCATCTCCCTGTCTTTTCCCAAAACCATTGTGACAACTGGGAGAAAATTGTGCATATGCTAGATATTAGATGGACATTAGCATTCTACTTGGACAGGACTAAGGACTTCAGGAAATCCCCATAACTCTTCCTTTCGTCCACAGAAAGATTCAAAATCTCTGTGATATCGTCTCAAAGACTATCCAAATGGGTCACTAGTTGCATTAATCACTTATCAAGGACGCAACTTGCTTCCGTCCAGAGTCCATACGCACTCAACGAGGTCAGTTTCTACCTCAATCTCAGCAATCTATAGAGCAACAACTTGGGCCTCTGTCCATACTTCCGCAGAACATTATGCGATCACTGAAGATTTTGCCGATGACACCAACTTCGACTCCACAGTACTCTCTGTAATAAAAGACTCCACTCCGAAGTCCCAGCCTCCAGTGGTGGGTACTGCTCGGGAGTCACCTAAAATGGAGCACCCATAGGGACACTGCTCGGAGAGGAAGTTACTCACCTTGTGCAGTAACAATGGTTCTTTGAGATGTGTGTCCCTTATGGGTGCTCCACAACCCACCCTCCTCCCCTCTACTTCGGAGTTCTCTATAGGCTCTGTGGTAGAGAAGGAAGTTTGGGAGGTTCGCCCCTGCAGTGCTAAATAGCCTTGAGGCAGACCACGAGGGAGGGAGAGCACATGCGCGGGCTCAACAAGACACTGCCGATTAGAGGTGCAGGGGCACACAGACATCTAAAGTGGAGCACCCGTAGGGACACACATCTCGAAGAAGCATCGTTACTGCACAAGGGGAGTAACTTCCTCTTGTCATTAGTAATAACACCTAAGAGTAATATAACAGAGATTAGAAGGAAAGGAGGAGATTTTTCCCCTCATATTTTATGGGTTGTGCAGCATCTCGTGTAATCAGTTCACTGTTTCCCCTGGCTTTTGTGTGTGTGTGGGGGGGGGGGTGTTTTTGGGCTAGATCAGTTACATATCAGTGGGGAGTGAAAAGCATTTTAGGTGATTTGTAAAACCACAAAAATTAGGAAGCTGCTTTTTAACTGTTTTTCAAAGAATTGATTGGATTTCGTGTGTCCTCCAGGGGAAATCTACCTGTTTAAAGTCTCAGTAAAACTTAGTTTCTGGGAGGCAGATTTTTTCCATGAGCCTGTCTGCTAGGCTTCAGCACACTTCCTTTAGCTGTTGCTGTAGGATTTTTTAGACAGTTCCTGCCTTAGAAGCAATCTCATACTTTGCATGTAGACAGTGCCTAGTACAATGGGACCCAAATCTCAGTTAAGGCTTCAGGGTTGCTACCATCATACAAATATTTACATAACAACATGGGTATGTCTCTCATCCTGGCAACACACTGAGGGGCTTACACAAAGCACCTCACGGGCTGGTCAGCTTCTGGGTATTGCAACCCCACACTGTACCCTGGACATTTGCCATTGCTCCATCGACTCCTCTTGCTCCAATGCCATGGCCACATCTGTTCCAATAAAGACCTGCTGCCCAAGATCCTACAAACCCCAGCTGAGTCCTCAGTTTATGCTCTCTAGGACTGCAGTAAGCCAGCAGGTCAGCCCCAGAGTTTGCTGCTTCACATCAGTGTGATGCTGTGCTCCCGCACAGTGTGTTTGTCCTTACTCTGCAGCTCCAGGTTTCTAGATCCCCTCTGGTCTGAATTGCCAGTCCCTCCCGCTAGCATTTGGGGAGGGGAAGTTAAACTTATAGATGTGGAAAGCCTAACTGCATTTGCCCTCACCTTGAGTTCCCTTTTCCCACCGTGATAAATGTTCAAGATGTACATTAACCAAATGTGCTATAACAGCTATAGACTGGTAGAGAAATTACTGTATTTATCTGAATGTCAGAATTAATTCTCATAAGTGATTTCATTTCCCGGCTGCCATTTTGGAAAGGCTTGAGATTCAAATTCAAGCTGACTTGGGTTGTAATACTTTTTAGAAGTAGAGTGTTGTGATTGCTCTGCTTGTCTGCAAGGCCCTTCCCAACTTTACATAATCCATCTATGACAACAGAAATTAGAAGTGAAAAAAAATCTATTAGCTGAGCCAGTCACTACCCTGACTAGTACGGTGCCTCTTCAGTCTCATTTTTTTCCTGAAGTTCTATACTCCTCCTCTTCTGCTAATTCAGACTCTCTCCTGTGCTGGAGGACATCCATCTTCACTATGCCTGTTACTCTAGCACTCAAGGGAATCTCTCCATCCTGCTTAAAAACATAGCTCACAATCTACCCCTGTGCCCACTGTTTCCTCTAACTAGTAAATCAGTGGACAGGTCCCTATACAATGTGTACTGCTTTTGATTTTTCATCCCTGTTTGCACATCCTCTCTCCCTGTAAGAATCCCATTGCTGTAACTGCTCTTGTATTGTGAAGAATTGTATGAACATGTAACATTTCATTACATTGTGGTTTTATCCCAGGGTGAGGTTTCAAGTATTCTTCTCCATTTCTCACTTATTGCTTTTATACTGTCTGACTCCAAGAGCAAAATAATTATTGCCAAGCAGCCATACAGAGTAGTATATCATACACAGGTTTTTTTTGCATAGAAGATAGGAGCTTACCAACATTTCTAGTTTAGTTCTACCAGTGTTAACATTGCTAGGAACCCAACTAGAGAGAAGCTGCTGTCAACTTACTAAGCTTGGTAGGATTCAACTTAAATTGTTAGTCATTGATAAACATGTATTTCACTTGACACACATCAATAGCAGTCTGTGAGCACACCCTTCCTCTTGACCAATCCAGTATCACCCTAATTTCTTCCAACTGTGAAAAGGCAATAGATAAACAAAAAAAGCTGAAAACCCATAATTTCATGCAACTGATAAAACTGATTTAAAAAAAAAAATCAATACTGTCACAATTAAAAAAACAACAACTTACTAAGTGTGTGTCTAACCTGGCTCTGAGCAGCTCTCTCTGACACTATAGGCAGCTCAATCCCAACGCATGCACTAAAGCTGAGTTATAAGAGCGGAATCCTTCAACTCCCGGGGTTGGAGGGCTGAATGTGAACGGAATTAAGTGTTAAGATGTGATTGTTCAAGGCTGCCCACGTTAGCGGCACTCGGCGTACAGCGCCAGCTGTGGACAGGGAGAACTAGTTCGCTAGTGAATTGTTTTCTAACATCGCTCCGAAAGCTCTAGGCCTTGGGCCATTCAGCTCAAGATGCAGAAGCTGCAGCCACCCAGTTCGCACTGACTGGGTCAAGTGGAGGTAGGGAGGAACGGTGAGAGGGTCTGGAAATGGATTTAACACCGCCCCCGTGTAGACAAGCCGTAGCGGGGTCGGACCCCTCGGTGGTAGCTGTTACCAGGCCGGGAGAGGAGCCGCTGCTAGGGGCCGGCAAAGCCCAGCAGGAGCCTCCAGGGAAGGCTGTAGGGAGCAGAGCCAGCCTCGCCCCGAGCCAGCAGCGGGGCCTGTCTCCCCTCTCCGGCCGCGCCCCAGGACCCACCCTCAGCCGGGCCGCCTGGTTAGTAAAATGGGACGCGCCTCCCTCTGCCGCACTAACCTCCTGCCGTATTTCACGCTCGGAGGAGGACGAGACTGTTTTACGACGGTCAGCGCGGCCACGCTCTATCCTCCCGACCTCCTGCCGAATTCCACACGGGGCGGCTCTCGCGCTCTTTCACGAGCCTGACGTGCGGCCGGCGCGCGCGATTCCCGTGGAGGTTGTCCTGCCGCGCGCTGCTCGCTCGGGCCATGGCGGCGCCCGGCGCGGAGGAGGACGTGTTCGGCCGCTACCGCTCGCCGCTGGTGTCGCGCTACGCCAGCCCCGAGATGGGCTTCAACTTCAGCGAGAGGAGGAAGTTCGGCACGTGGCGGCGGCTCTGGCTCTACCTGGCCCAGGCGGAGAAGGTACCGGTGGGGTGAGACCGAGACCGGCGCCGGGACCTCTGCCCCGCGCGCTGTGGGGGGATCCCACGGGCCCCGCCCCACTGCTGAGGGTGCAGAAGCACCTGCCAGGTCCTCGCCGGGGGAGGGACGCGCGTTTGACAGAGGGGGAAACTGAGGCACGCGGCGGTTCGGGGACTGCCCCGGGGGCCCTGTGGCGGAGCCGGCGCTGCTGACTGCTCGCCAGACCCTGCTGCCGGGGGCGGGGCCATGCGGCACGTGGAGGGCTCCTGGCTGCCCTCGCCCTTTAGCAGCAGCAGCAGCGGGATTGGAGTTCCCTGAAAGGGGGGCGAGGAAGGGGGAAAGCCCAGCCACACTCCTAACCGGGGTGGTAGGGGGTGTCCGCTTGTCCCATGCTTTGGAGCTGGGTTAGAGACAAAGAGGGCAGAATCTCCCCATCTTGAGGGATGGGATTAAGAAAGAGGAAATGGGAGGGGGGGTGCTAACGCTGTAGCTGATTTTGGCAAGGGGGGAAATGGGATCCCAACCTGAGGAAAAGAGAAGGTACCACAAAGGAGACCTTGGCTGACTGGGAAGGGTGCAAGGAGAGAAGACAGATTCTGGTTTCCAGAGGTTGCTTTCTTCACCTTCACTATAACTTTCCTGCTAGGTCTGATTGTGCACAAAACTCATGCAGGAAGCTAGTGGCTGAAGTTCAAATCCTTCTTTGTCATAATAAACTACAGAGGTATTGGCGAAAGTTAATGTAGTACATCATATGTGTCTCAGTTAAAGTACATTGCCCACCCAGATTAAAACCCAAGATTGATCCTTACACTCCTCCCGTTCTTTTGCTCTTCAGTGTACAGTCTGCTGCTAAGGTGATCTGCAAAGTGAGAAGGGGGAGAAATGGATTTGTGCCCCATTTTGCATCTTTATGCTGTATAAAGAAGGCCTGAAAGTTTTTTTTCTGCTGATATTTTTCATTAGAAATCTAGGCAGGGAGAGTCTTTGATAACCGAAGAGCTAGTGAACAATGACATTACTTGAGCAAGGGAGAAGAGATTTTTATTTGGACCGTTTAACATATTTTTAACATCTACTTAATTTTGATGACTAGCATTTTAGTTTAAAGGAAGCCTTTATCAAAGATGCAGCATCTTCACCGTATCAGTTATTATGTTAGAGCTCACAATAAACATCCTTGCGACCTCTCATGGGTTCTCCAGCAAGAGCAGGGAGACCTGATTATTCTTGACGTTTCTAAGCTAAGCAGAGAAAAACATAAGCAAAAAAAAAAACATCTTTCAGGCCACCTATATACATAATTTAAAAAAAGCAAAAAAGGGCACAAGCCTAACTTCATATGTAGTTCTGTGCAGGTCATCCTCTGTAATGCAGCATGGTGCCATTTCAGAAAAGAGGTTATTGACCAGGCTACCAAGCTGTAACTTTTTGTTTTACCTACACTCCCCTTGAACTCTCCATTCCTCTGTGAAGTGAGTTTCATAAAGCTACTGTAAACAGTTCTTATGGAAGGAAGAAAGGGTTTTATCTTCTGAGCCCTTCTTCCATTTGTGAGCTGCTTGCCTGCCAGGGGACTTGGCTGACCTGGAATATTCTAATGTTTAAAGTGTCCTCACCTTGGTGTAAATCTGTGCCATCTGCAGTCATTAAAGTGATCCTCAGCCAATGGCTCTTATGGAGCCCATATTTCTGGGATTAGACTAATCTTGGGCAGATTGAACAGAATGCTCATTCCAGGAGTGCTTGCCACATTGCCTGATACATACACAGTAGTACAGTGAAATTGAAAGAACAAACAAGCACTTAGAACGTAGAAATTGAAGGAAGAGGAGACTTACTCCAGGCTTTTTCCTAGTAACCATGAGGGGGAGTGGTTGGAAAAGACAGACTGTGCTGAATGGATTTGCAGAGAGCCAAGACATTAAATCATCATAAAAATGTAGGACCGAAAGGGACTTCAGTAGGTCACCTATTCCCGTTCTCTGCACTGAGGCAGGACTAAGTATTATCTAGACCAGCGGTTCTCAAACTTCATTGCACCATTCCCCCCCTTCTGACAAAAATTACTACATGACCCCAGGATGGGGGACTGAAACCCAAGCCCACTGTAGCCCTGCCACCCTGGGCGGGAGGTGGGGACAAAGCTAAAGCCCAAGGGTGTCTGTCCTGGGCAGGGGGCATGTAACCTTAGCCCCCCTTCCCAGGGCGGTGGGGCCCAGGCTTTGGCTTCGGCCCTAGGCCCCAGCAAGTCTAACACCAGCCTTGGCAACCCCATTTAAATGGGGTTCCGACTCAGTTTGGTGTCCCGACCCACAGTTTGAGAACCCCTGATCTAGACCATCCCTGACAGGTATTTGTCTAATCGGTTCTTAAAAACCTTAAATGACTGAGGCCTGGTCCACATTACCCCCCCACTTCGGACTAAGGTACGCAAATTCAGCTACGTTAATAACGTAGCTGAATTCGAAGTACCTTAGTCCGAACTTACCGCGGGTCCAGACGCGGCAGGAAGGCTCCCCCGTCGATGCCACGTACTCCTCTCGCTGAGCTGGAGTACCGGCGTCGATGGCGAGCACTTCCGGGATCGATTTATCGCGTCTAGACAAGACGTGATAAATCGATCCCAGAACATCGATTGCCTGCCGTCGGACCCGGAGGTAAGTGTAGACGTACCCTGAGATTGCACAATCTCCCTACATAATTTGTTCCAGTGCTTAACTACCCTTACAATTAGGAAGTTTTTCCTAACGTCTAACCTAAATCTCCCTTGCTTCAATTTAAGCCCGTTAGTTCTTGACCTGTCCTCGGTGGTTAAGGAGAACAATTTATCACCTTCCTCTTTATAACAACCTTTTACGTACTTTAAGACTGTTTTCATGTGTGTCCCCCTCAGTCTTCTTTTCTCCAGACTACACAAACCCAATTTTTTCAGTCTCCGCATGGGTCATGTTTTCTAGACTTTTAACCATTTTTGTCGCTCCCCTCTGGATGTCCATCCAGCAAAAGATGTGTATTGACAGGCAGATTCCAGCCATGCAACAAAACATTGATCAGTACAGCAAGCTACCACCTTTTGCCCACTCCTCACCAGAACTGTGTGAACCAATGGCTTGTGTTTCTGTGCAACACTCAAAATGAGCCCATCCCAGATCCACTGGATCTTTGTGCTTACTGGAAGGGTGTGAAGGGACAAGTGCCTTGAGTAGCAGAGGTTGCCCTACCTTACATCTTCCTCCATCAGCTCTCTAGACACAGCAAGAAGCTATAGTAAATATAAAAATCTACTTACAGACAAGAGGGAATCACTTTCTGAGGAAAACACTAAAAGGATAACCATAACGTACCACAATGGAGATGTCTGCTGGAGATGGCAAAAATGTTATTTAAGTTTGTCTATTTATAATACTACTCAGCAATAAACAGTTGATTGTGAAATTATTTAATCCAATTTGAAATTAATTTAAGCATTCTTTCAGAATATAGGAAGCTTGAAAGTAGTGAGTTTAATTTAGAACGGCAGCAATGACTGCTGCAAAGATGGATTATTTTATGTTTAGTGCATTATTTTTATTTTTTAATCAAATGTGATTTTAGTTAAATTGACACTGTTACAGGCTCTTACTTCTGTTGACTTCTTGTGTTACTGTACAGCAATGTCAGTTTGGTCATATGACCGAGTGCTACTTTAAAAAGTGATTTAACGTATGTTACTTTTACTGTGTAGTGTATATCTGCAGGGTGTTTTGTTTAAATTGGAGGACTCCCAAACCTTGTGCTTATGGGTTTCCCTGTCTTCCTTTCTCTCTGCCAGCTCTCCCTTTTTCTTCTGCCCTCTCAAAATAGAATTTTGTTTCCAGTGAGTAGGAGTTCTGTCCTGTGATATCTTGAGTATTCTGGCCCCACTGGGAGGAGGGAGACTGTTATTTTTATCCATGTGTTCACATTCCTGAGGAGTTACAGCCTTATGATGTCAGTCCTGGACTGGAAGTGGCGTGGGAGTAAGCTACACTCAGCACTTGTTAGCTCGGTCATTTGTCAGTCGCAGACTGTTAGACACAATCACAAGCAATTTCCTCTGCACTCCATCATGGGAGATGTGCAGTATTTCTAGTTAGGTGCCTATAACAGGAGACAACTGATGCGGAAGTGAAGTGTGATCTTTAAGAACACAGGCCTGTTCAGAAAGCTCCAAGCAAGGACTTTCTCCCCACCAGCATACTACCGTTGGGAATGTTAAAATGCCAATAATGATTCCAAGGACCCAGCCTACCCTTTGCTAACATGGTTCATGAAACCATACACCAGCCACCTTGTCAGCACCTAGGAGCGCTTCAGCTTCAGGCTCAGCAGCTGCAGAATGACAGTTGAACGTGTCTTTAGTCGTTTGAAGGGTCACAGGCATTGTCTACTTAAAAGATTAGACCTCAGTGGAAAAAAATATCCCAATGGTTATAGCTTCCAGCTGTGTGCTGCATAATATCTGTGAAGCAAAGGGGGAAAAGTTTACCCCAGGGTGGAGGGCGGAGGTGGAGTGAATGGCTGTCTGCTGAATTTGAACAGCCAGATACAAGGGTTATAAGAAGAGCTCAGCACAGAGCTGTATGGCTCAGGGAGGCTTTGAAAGACCATTTTAATGGGGGCCAGAGTAGTGTGTGTTGCTCTACCTGGCCTTGCTCTTTTGCAGCCCGGTATGAATCTTGTAGTGAGTGCTGTGTGTGTAGTAGTAGAACATTGCCAATGCATCTATTAATATTGTCTGAGAATGATGTGGGTTCTGTGACAAAATGAAGTAACAGTAAATTGGTGGGTGTCAGACATGTTCAGCACAAGCCAGCATATGTTGTGAACTAATAAAGTTGATTTATGTTCCAGAAAACAGAATTTTATTCTGCAGCATGAACCAGGGGGAAAAAAAGTAGAACTTTATAGAATTTAATTTATTAAGGGAACACAACTTATGAAGGGGAAAGAACAGTCAGGTACACATACACCAACCGTGTCTTTCACAATTCGGTGCATGTGCAGCTGTGATTGTCTTTAATGTTCCCCAAATTGGATTGGTAGGGGTAGTGCAGCGTCCCTGATGCCATGTGGAATGTTGAGGGGTATTGTAAGGTGGTCCCAACGTTGAGTTGTGTATGGGTTGCAGATGGAGGTGAGCCTGGGATTCTTGGACATGCAGGTCTACCAGAGATTGCAGCAGGTCTACCAGCGTCTGCAGCAGGTCTGTTTGCTGCCTTTGAAGCCCCATTATGTCCCGATGCATCTCCCTCTCCTTGTCCTGCTTGGACTCCTGGGCCTTCCTCCTCTCCACTCTTTCCTTCTCCATGCTGTCATCCTCCAGGCCCTGGTCTCGTTCTCTGATGCAGCACAGGCTTGCAGCATCTTCTGGAACATGTCATCCTGAGTCCTCTTCCTTTTCCTCCTTATCTGGCTTAGATGTTCTGTAGGTGTGGAGGGGGAGACTCTGGCTTTGTCTACACTACCTCACTTTTAGTGACACGGTTGTGCCGCCACAGCCGTGCTTTTAAAAGGCGCGCAGTGTAGCTGCTGTTTGTCGGCAGGAGAAAGCTCTCCTGCCAACAAAAAACTTCCACCCCCCACAAATGGCAGCAGCTTTGTCGCTCTCCTGCCAACAAAGTGCTGTTCACACCTGCACTTTTAATTGGTAAACTTTTGTCGTTCGGGGGGGGGGTGTTGTTTTTTAACACCCCTGAACGACAATGAAATTCCAGTGTAGACAAAGCCTCTGAAGGCCACAGTACCAGCAGCTGCAGACACAACACACCAGGGTACCTTTGTCAGTATATTCACAACAGAAATCAAACCTTAGGATACTGAACTCACACCCTTTGATCCCCACAAGTTGTAAGCACTGCATTCTCACTTCTCCAATCACAGCACCAGCCAGGTGAGTATGGCCCTCAGGAGGGAGGGGGTGGGGTTGTATAGGGCAATGGAACTGAATACTGGCACCATTTTCCACCAGCAGGGGTGATTTTATCTGATATCTCATTCCTGAGGATAACAGAGGCAGAGAGAGCAACAGCTGCTGCTGGTGTCTCAGTGCCACCTGGGCCTATATGCTGGTAGCCTGTGTACTGCAATGGTGCCTGCTGAAGTAATTGCTGAGTGGGTGGGAAAGTGTCCTACCTCAGCGGAAGAAATAAGTCGTCCCTCCCCGGAAACATTCAGCAGAGGATTGCAGAGTACCTCCATGAAAGTTTCATCGAGAGACCTACATAGGATTCATGGAACATCTCACTGCACATAAAAAAACTGCTCTGCGTGGCCCCTGCCCACCACCACCACCTAATTCTAGAGGGGAATGAAAAGCAGATAACAACACAACTCTCTTGGTTGTTTCACTAACTCTTCTACCACAAGTGTAAAAGAGTAAATCAACAGTTGTGTCCTGCTACTTTGCAGGTTCCATCCCTGTAATTTCAAAGCGGATTGCATACTTACCACAGGCTCCTTCCCCTGCATCGATCTTGCCCGTGCTCAACTGTTGGGACTGGCTGGAATCAAAAACATGTCCTGGCTTGCTGCGCAGTTCGGACCTCCAGTTGCGTGTCTCCCAGACTCCTTCTCTTCCTCGACCACCTCCTCCTCCTTGCTGTTCATAGCAGGGGGGCCTCTGACTTAGGCTCCTCCAAAGTATCCATGGACCTCTTGGGGTCTCCACCAAGGAAGGCATGCAGCTCTTTGTAAAAGAGTCAGCTCTGTGGCTCCGCACCAGATAAATTGTTAGCCTCCCTTGTCTTCTGTATGCCTGCTGCAGCTCATTGGCTTTCATGCAGCACTACTGATGGTCCCTCTTGTAGCCCTTCTCCATGCCTTGAGCAATCTGCTCATAGATGTTGACGTTTCTACAGCTAGATTGGAGCTGTGTCTGCACAGCCTCTTCTCCCCACGGACCCAGGAGATTCAACACCACTTGTGTACTCCAGCCAGGAGTGCATCTGCAGCGTATAGCCGGCATGGGTGGTTGCACACAACAGTGGAGAGCTGCTAGGTGTGCTCACCAAGCCAGGCAACCAGGAAAAGGAATTTCAAAAATTGTCAGGGCTTTAAAGGCCATGGGTGGCTTCCTGTCCATTGAGCCCCTGGGCAGCAGAGTTCACAACAGTGACCAGAGCAGTCCCTGGGGGGCATTATGGGACAGCTCCTGGAGGCCAGTAACAGTTGATGTAAGTAATAAGTGTCTGCACTGACACTGCATTGACCAAACTACATCGATCTTGACTCTACACTGGTTGGAGAGGTGGTGTTAAGTTGGCATAGCGGAGCAATTACGCTGGTGGGAGCAAAATTTAAGTATAGACCCATGCACAGCTAGGTCGACGTAAGCTGCCATGTGTCCACCTCCCCATGACACCATCTGTACTGCTGCAGAGCCATGGGGGAGAGGTATCATGATGTTTGTGGGTGTGCAACAGCAGTGTTTGACATGGCACTGCCCTTATCTTGAGTGCTTTTTTGTAGCAATTGTAACTGTTTCCTGAGGTTCGGTTCTCTCCTCTCTGTGGGGCTATCTCTGCTCTCATGCCATGACTGGCTTTTCCACATGGGTCAGACATTTATGAGCACAAGAGTCTGTTGGATGGATCTTTCCTATAACTATTTCTGGAGTTGAGACTTGAATAGCAGTGTTCCTTCCCTAGTAGAGTAAAATACACCAGTGATATTAGCTTATTATTACATCATATTGCTTACAGAATTATCTATGTGCTATGCAGAGTTATGGCCATGTAGCCATATGTCTTGGTGACAGCACTGTGTGGCCAAGTGACTTTCTTGTTGGGTCTGGATACTCAAGGTGCTATTGCCCTTCCTGAAGCATATTGTTTTTAGTTCCATTTTGGTAGTAATTAGCAAATGGGTTCTCCAGGAAATCCCTCTGTCTCACCAGCTCTCCCCTCTGGGTGCAATAATAATAAATCCCCATATCTCAAAACACTTCAGCCAGTTGGATTGCTCCTCCTGGAAAGAAAACCGCTTTTAAAATGCTGTGTGCCATTGGAGTTTTCTGACGTTCATATTTGTTAAATGCAAAAAAATTACATTAATCTTGAGATTTTCAATGAACAAAAGTCAGTTGATTCAAAAATTAAGGCTTCTACATCTGAGTTACATCTGCTAGGTTGCAAATAAGGTACTGTGTGTAACAAGATAGAAAGTTAAGGGCATAATCTGTTATGTCAAATATAGTTTCACAATCCATGGGAAATGGCTCAAAAGTGCATTGCAAGCTTCAGTCCTCTAGGTTACACCCTAGGGTTGAGAAACAACAAATACGCAACAAAATCAGGAGTTCTAGAAACCAAGCAGGGCTGAAGAACCTCTTTCATAGACTTTAAGGCCAGAAGGGACCTTCGTGTTAATTAATTTGACCTCCTGCTCATTGCAGGCCACAGAACCTCACCCACCCACTGCTGTAATAGACTCAGAACATCTGGTTAATTTATTGAAGTCCTCAAATCATGATTTAAAGACTTCAAGTTACAGAGAATCCACCAGTTACATTAGTTTAAGCCTGCAAGTGATCTGTGCCCCTTGATGCAGAGGAAGGCAACCCCTCCCCCTCCAAGGATCTCAGCCAATCTGACCTGGAGGAAAATTCCTTCCTGACCCCAAATATGGCAGTCAGTTAGACCCTGAGCATGGGGGCAAGACCCACCAGCCAGACACCTGGGAAAGAATTCTCTGTAGTAACTGAGTCCTCCCCATCTAGTGTCCCATCACCGGCCACTGGAGATATTTGCACCTAGCAGTTGCAGGTCAGCTTCGTGCCATTGTAGGCAGTCTCAGCATACCATCATCAAGCTCAGTCTTGAAGCCAGTTCGGTTTTTTGCCCCCACTGATGCCCGTGGAAGCCTGTCCCAGAAGTTTACTCTTCTGATGGTTAGAAACTTTCATCTAATTTCAAACTTAAACTTGTCAATGGCCAGTTTATATCCATTTGTTCTTGTGTCAACATTGGTATTTAAATAACTCCTTTCCCTCCCTGATATTTATCCCTCTGATGTATTTAGAGAGAGCAACTATATCTCCCCTCAGCCTTCTTTTGGTTAGCTTAAACAAGCCAAGGTCTTTGAGTCTCGTCTCATAAGGTAGATTTCCATTTCTCTGATCATCCTAGTAACTCTTCTCTGTACCTGTTCCAGTTTGAATTCATCTTTCTTAAACACAGGAGACCAGAATTGCACACAGTATTCCAGATGAGGTCTCAGTGCTTTGTATAATGGTACTAACACTTCCCAATTTGCCCCGGTCCCCGCAGGGGCCCCCACGAGAGTTTTTCGGGGCCCCTGGAGCGGGGTCCGTCACTCGCTCCGGGGGCCCCGGAAAACTCTCGCGGGGCCTGGGCCCCCGGAGCTGCTTCTGCTCCCAGTCTGTGGTGGCGGCGGGGGGTCCTTCCACACCAGGACCCGCCGCCGAAGACCCCAGGCCCCCTGAATCCTCTCGGCGGCCCTGTTTCATCCCATTTCTATTACGCCAATATTCAAGGTCGTCTAGATCTTCTTGTATGATATTCTGGTGGTCCTCCATATTGGCAATTCCTTCAAACTTTGTGTTATCTGCAAATTTTATTAGCACACTTCCATTTTTTGTGCCAAGGTTATTAATAAAAATGTTAAATAAAATTGCTCCCAAGACCGATCCCTGAAGAGCTCCACTCCAGCCTGACAGTTCACCTTTCGTATGACCTGTTGTAGTTCCCTATTTAGCTAGTTCTCAAGTCACAGGGTAATCAGATTCAAAGAGCCCAGAGGAACCCCCTCTAGCCTTAGTTTCAAAGTTACAGCAAAACAGGGATAAACCTCCCTCTAGCAAAGGGAACATTCACAAGTTGAGAAAAACAAAGATAAACTAATACGCCTTGCCTGGCTATTACTTACAAGTTTGAAATATGAGAGACTTGTTCAGAAAGATTTGGCGAGCATGGATTGATATCCGGTCCCTCTTAGTCTCAAGAGCGAACACCCCCGAAAACAAGAGCACAAACAAGATTTGAAAGTATCTTGTCCCCTTATTGGTCCTTTGGGTCAGGTGTCAGCCAGGTTACCTGAGCTTCTTAACCCTTTACAGGTAAAAGGATTTTGGTGCCTCTGGCCAGGAGGGATTTTATAGTATTGTATACAGGAGGGTTGTACCCTTTATAGTTATGACAAGTCCCATTAAATTGTTTGAGTTTGACTTCCACCTCAGATGTGGCAATTTCTACTTCCATATCCTCATTTCCATTAGTCACCCTGCTACTACTCCTAAAATCCTCATTACCCTTATTAAAAACTGAGGCAAAATATTGTGTTGGGCCAGGCCTAGATTATCTGTAATCTCCACCCCATCCTCAGTGTTTAGCCAGTCCCACTTCTTTCTTTGTTTTCTTTTTATTTATATGGCTATAGAACCTTTTACTGTAGGTTTAATTTCCTTTGCTTGGCTTTTGGTAGTTCTCACTTTTTCTCTATACTTTCTGACCTTCAGCAGGTATCTTTCCCTGCTGATCCATCCCATCTTCCATTCTTTGTAGGCTTCTGCTTTCTCCTAATAACCTGTTTAAGATCCTTGCTCATCCAGCTTGGTTTGCATCCCTTCCTTATGAATTTTTTCCCTTTTTTTGGGATGCAGGCTTCCGACAGTTTCTGCAACTTTGACTTAAAGTAATGCCAAGTTATTTCCTTCCTTCCCTGCTGCTGCCCTGCCACAGATCCATTTCTGTCCTGTCCCAGCTCTCCCACTGCAGTCCTTTCCTTCCTCTCAGTCCTTCACCAGGTGCAGAGCTTGATGCATCCTCAGGCGGAGCATCATCCACTACCAGCAACTCCTCCTAACACTCCGACGTCTCTGTTTAGTGCCTCCATGCAAACCAGCTGTGAGTTCTTGCTGTGATTCCAGGTCCACAATCTTTTGCTGCCCCAAAGAGTTGTGGGATTTGGATGAGTTCCAATCTGTGGATGGATTTTGGGTCCCAGATGGGAAAGGTTGAAAACCACTGAACTAAAAAGACAGTGCCTGAGCAGTGGGGCTGAGTTATTGTTGGTCTCAAATCCTTATCTTTTGATTATCCTGAGATGTGTTTAATCCAGCACTGACGTTGAGAATTCAGTGTATTTTGTTGCATTAATTTTCTCACCAAAAGGAGAGGGCTGCAGGACCGTGCCAGCAGGTGCCATTTTGCATAAAAATGGAAGTACTGTTAAATTAGGAGAAACTACCGTATATACTCATTCATAAGCCGAATTTTTTTAGTAAAAAAGGGAAGTACGAGAGAAGGGGGTCGGCTTATGAACGGGTATAGAGAGGGAGAGTGGGACACAGCCCCTCCCCCCAACAGAGGGAGCAAGGAGAGGCAGCACAGAGACAGAAGGGAAGAGGCGGGGCCAGAGTCTCTCCACTTCTGGCCACGCTGCTCTCCCCCCTGCCTCCAAAGCAGGGGGGCCTGCGGACGCTCGAGGTAAACAAACCATCTCGGACCACCAGCGGCTTATCCTGATGGGCCAGGAGCCAAAGTTTGCCGACCCCTAAATTATAGGGTCGGCTTATGAACGGGGTCATAAAAAATTTCCATTTTTACTTATCCATCTTGCGGGGGTCGGCTTATAAACGAACCGGCTTATGATCGAGTGTATACGGTATCTTCTTGACCTTGATAACTTACACAATTCCATGTTTGTGAGATTTGTACAAAAGCATAATTGTGTAGACCAGACAATAAGGAATATAGCAAAATACCATCTGCCAGTTCAGACTGTGGGACATGCACTTTTGCACAATTGAAACACACAATTACTTATGCGCATGTGCAAATACCTAGCTTTAAACCTTTAACTTTAAAGGAATGTTATCAACTTGCCAGCTAGTGAGTTTTGTGGGTTCCTGCTAACTCTCTTGTGGTTTATTACATTTTCCCATTTTAATTTTCCCCTGTTGCTGTATGAAAGATGCACACAAACAGAATGGGAATCCAACTGCCTAATTATACATCTTTAAACTATAGTATTCTAAGGTATTACTCGTAAAACATAGTAGGTAAAATAACTTTTCAAACAAGTGTAATTTTTTTAAGTAGCTGTCCCTCTAAAATGACTTCCATATTTTTTTAAGCACAGCCTAGTGGCTGTTCCGCATGGAATACTAACAGTTTGCCAGTCTGAAATCTGCTACTCCAGTTTTACGTAAATTAAGGGCGGGGGGGACAGGGACGTGTAGCGATATTTTTTTCAAGTGGAAAATGTGTGCTGTTTACCTCACTTGTCTAAGCGAAGTGACTGAATTGATTTACCCCAACTTCCGAGACATTTTAGTTTTGAGCTAAGATGAGGTCTATGAAGGAAAAAATTTCAGAAATTTACAAGCAACAGAAAATAGAGGGTTTGGTACTTACTTAAAGCAAAGGTTCCCAAACTGTGGACAACTGATGGTCTGCAGAGTTTTGCTGGCAAGTTCACATGGTGGTGCTTCTCCTTTCCAGCCACTAAACTGTGTTAAGAGAAGCTCTAATACATTACTTTCCTGAAAGTGCCTTTCCATTAAAGCAATTGCTGCTATTGTCACAAGGATGTTATGTAATTGTGTTTCGGAGGGGAATGGTGACCAAGAGACGCTAATATATAGGCTACCCTATTGAAAAAGTTTGAGAACCCCTGAACTAAATCATTTGCTACAACAGTCCCATAGTGTGGCCTTTTACTCACAAGAATCTCTAATTGACAATAATCCAAGAGGAGTTATATAGGCCTAAAGTGTGTGTTGCTTCTGTCTCCATCTGGTTTGGGTTCTTTCTGTCAGAGGGAGATAGCTTTTTTTGTGTTTGCTTTCTTTTTCCCCTTCAGTCACTGGGACTGCCTATCACAAATGAGCAAATCCAAGAGATGGAAGCAAACCTGGATAACATAGACTTCAAGATGGCAGCTGAGGAGGAGAAGAGGTTGCGTCATGATGTGATGGCTCACGTGCATACTTTTGCCCACTGTTGTCCAAAAGCTGCTGCTATCATTCATCTTGGAGCCACTTCCTGCTATGTGGGCGATAACACGGTAAAATAATACTGAGTTTGTTCTCTAGAGAGCTGCACCGAACCCACTAAATGCTGCTCTCTTGATCATTTAAAATAAACTTACTTTTAAAAATAAAATCTCCAAATAGAATTTTTTGAAAGTTTTTAATTTAATTTTACTTCTGGAGCTAATTCCCCCGTCCCAATCCCACTAGAGACTATTTTAGTCAGTGCTGGCTGGAGTTCTAGTTCTCCTAAACACACTGACAGCTGCAGAGCAATGCTGCACTCTTTTTGGCATGAAGCAAGATCCATCCTCAAGCAGCAGCACTTACTAAGCCCCACTTGTGTGTCATCTGTTGCTTTAAACTAGGGAAATTCACAATCATGTGTGTTGCGCAAAGAAAAAAAGTCTGAGACCTCTGTTGGTCATGCCAGTTGGTCACCAGTTCACTGATTTGAGAAATCAAGGCCACTTTTGACATATGCAGATCATGAGCTTTCAATTGTTATATGGAAAATCTGGATTGTTCCAATAGGAGAAGAGCTATTCAGGGTCAATAGAATGGATAAGAAACTTGTATAAACCCCCCCCACATAATGTCCTGCTCTTCAGTATTTGCTTCTGTCAAGGGTTGCGGGGTGGCCTGTACAAATCTAATACAAAATAGTGTTATTCCCCAGCATGTTGCTGTCTTCCCCGACCCCTCCCAAACTCATCATAACCACTGTTGTTCCTTTTGTTCGACGAGACCTCGTAGTGCACTTTTGCTCTTCTCCTGTGGCAGTCCTGCATTTTGCCTGGGCTTGGTAGCTGCTTTTCCCATACCATTTGGACTCAGCTATATTTGATTGCGTCAGAGAAGGGTAAAGGAAAGCTCTACCAGGCCAGCCAGCCTTTTTGAAGTGAAGTCTTGAAACAGCCCTGTAGATCTGTGGCAAGTAGTGCCTGCACTTTCATGTGGGGCGAGTAGGATTTAGTCTCATTCCCTTGGGGCACTAGGAATTCTACAAAAGCATGATTTCCACCCAAGAGGGTTTGAATAGGATTCATGTTGCTTTGCAGGACCCCTTCTGGCTGATATAGAAGCAATGACATTGATGGGCCCTGACAAATATCCAGTCCTCCTTGGCTTAAAGAAGGTCCCTCTGATACAGCATTTTGATTCAGGAAAGTGTGAGTTTTAGGATGAGAAATGGAGAGGCTCTTTCTTAGAGAGGGAGGGAAGAGCAGTTTAATTATCCATGGCAGCTGTGTGTTCAGAGAGGCTAGAACTTCTCCCCCCCACAAACGAGAAAGGGGAGTGAGCAGGTGGCTCTCAAGCTGAGTTGAACTGAACTTTCTTTACTCGTTCCTTCCAGGACCTGATTGTTCTCCGCGATGGGTTCAACCTGCTGCTGCCCAAGGTGAGAGAGAGGTCGTGTGCGCAGCATCCTGCAGGTGGACACAGCTGATGGCCTCTGGGTGAATGATGTTTATCCTAGTTGGTCTCTGGGTGGATGCTGGTGAGGTGGAGTTCTTCTGGGACTTAGACACCCAGGAAAAAGTGGCTGACTACTGTGGAGTGGGTGAGCAGTCCTTAGCTCCATGTGATCTCTTGTCTCTCCCCAGCCTCCCCCAAGGCCTCTTGCTTCCTGAGGGGCTGTATGGAAGTGGGAGGGTTTGTTGTGCCAGAAGTGGCTTCGTTTTACTTGTCCCAGTCCTGAAAAAGAGAGAACTAAATGGTTAACCACTCGCCCAGCAGGTGCTGGTGGAGATGGTAAACAGACTAGACTGGCCTGTGATCTAATCTGGTGTGACCATTCCTGTGTCTCTAAGTTTTATAGGGAGCAAAACTTGTGCATACAACCTCAAGTGACAAATAAACATGAAGCCTCCTAGTGGCTGTAGAAATTGATCCAGTTAAGGTGTTATATGCTTTTTAATCTGTACCCCATGACTATCATGCTTAAGCATGGGTCAGCACTGTACCAAGACAGTTCAAGGTTAGCTTGTAACTTCTCTCTACACTGCAATTCCTTTTCTGACTCTCTGCCTGTTTTCTCCCATCCCCCACTCTCATCAGCTCGCCACGGTGATTAGCCGGCTGGCTGATTTTGCTGAGCAGTACGCTGACTTACCTACCCTGGGTTTCACTCACTACCAGTAAGTAGCCCAAGAGCTTTTCCTTTAATTTCCGAGTCTACTCATTAGATGGAGGGTGCTGCTGCTGCCAGGTCTATCTCACATTTTCTCCCCCCTCTGATCAGTTGAGCTCACTATCCTATGTCTCAAGATCCAGCAGCAGTGAGTTTGAAAAAAGGGATAGATGCTTAAGTCTCCTTTTACACTGGGCAACTGAACCGCAGCTGTCAGCAATTGCTCCATTTGAACCTGTGCTAGTAACAATGTAACTGCTAATGTAAATAGTACAAAACCACTGTTACAGAAAGCATGGTTGGGACTTATACCAAACTTATGCTTGGATGCCAAGTTCCTGTGACACCTTCTGTCTATACTGTCACTTAATCTGTTTTCTGAACAACAGTTCAGAAAAACCTATTGCTGGCAGCTGTTCAATTCCTTAATGTAGAGAGGACTTCATAGGAATGAGGCTTGCTTCTGCAGTTATAACTACAAGCCCTGTCAATTCTCATGTTTCAAGGCAGGGTTGATAAAAATCAATGCTTTTTTTCTTCTTCTTAAAGGTTTTTAAAATTATTTAAATCTAATTTTTTGATTTTTGTTTAAATTATTTTTCTTTTTAATATAGAAGATTTAATATGCTGAATCCATGAGCCGCTATCAAAAGCTTTGAGTTAAAGACTGCTTCTCTATATAAAGAAATAATTGGGGGGGGGGGATTTAACTTTTGAGGTTAATATGGCAAAGTAAGTCATGTACTGTATTAAGGGCTTGATCCTGTGGGGGATCCGGGGGCTGTGCTACTGAGTGAAGAGACTGACAAAGTTATCACAGGCATTGGTCCCAGCCTCTGACTCCAGGAGACACCATCATGTATCTCATCAGGCTCATCCACTGAACCCATCTGAGTGGTTTCAAGCTCCTACTTTATAGCTTCTCCCCACCTGAGCTCTGTTCTCAAACTATGAATATTTTATACTCTGCTCTGCCCAATAACTACCAGCCCTTGCTTCTAGACAGTTCTGGGCACTTCGGGTAAATGGCCCTGCTCTCTCTTCTTACATGTGCACATGGACAGATACAAACAGAAATCCATTAACTTCTCAACTGCCTGCCTGTCTGTCTCTAAACAAATAAAATACTGCAGTGCAACAGGTTATGTTACCAGAAGTCTTAGATTGTTGTTAGTTCTTTTGTTTTTCTGGGGTAGGAGTGGGGTAGAGGAGATATGTAACAAGAGACAAGAAGCAGAATATGCAGCCAGAAAGGCGCAACATTTGTCAAAGCAGGACACTGGGAAGAAAGGGCAACATTCTTTAGAATGTAGCTTCTAGTGTTGATTTCAACACCTAGGAGCTGGAAGGGAAAAAACTGCCATGGCTGCAAGTTGTAAAAAAGAACCTATTTGGGAATATATTCAAGAAATTCCTGTACTTCTGGGTAAAAAAGTAACTCATGGCAACTGTGAATGGTGCAACAGAGATGCAAGGCCTGGTTGCCAGAGTGAAACATTATGAAAATTGCTCCTCAGAAGACAGTGACTTTGAAGATGATGTGCCTGAACAATCTGGATCAGCTGGTTAGTAAACTTATTTTTGCACCATTTTTATGGGCTGTCTTCCATGTCTCACTATGCTAATAATGATAACTTAGATTATTGTCATAAATTTGTGGTTTTGGTGAATTACTTATGAATTTCAAAATGTTTGTTCAAAATGTAACTGATATGTTAGTTTGTTGTGGGAGTGTCAATTACATTTTTACTATTACTACTGGACTTTAGAAAGGATTTTTATTGCTCTGTATAATCAAATATCCTAGGTGAAGATTTCCTCTTTAAAAGTAAAGTTTTATTAGACATTTATGAATTTTAACATTTAAAATATGTTTTTTCCCTAAGTTGTTTGGTATGTTGCTAGAGATAAGGGTTTAAATAGTGTGACAGGGTCAGGCCAGATGGCTACAGAAGAGTGGTAGAAGGCAGATATATTAGTCCCAGATTAAGTAGATCCCCTTTCCCTGGGTAAGGTAACGGGCAGTTCCAGAACAAGCAGGAACTTGCTGGAACCAGTTAAGACAGGCAGGCTAATTAGGACACCTGGAGCCAATTAAGAAGAAGCGGCTAGAATCAATTAGGACAGACTGGCTAATCAGGACACCTGGTATAAAAAGGCTCTCACTCCAGTTAGTGAGGTGTGGGTGTAAGGAGCTGGGAGTGAGAGGACGTGCTGCTGGAGGACTGAGGAGTATAAGCATTAACAGACATCAGGAGGAAGGTCCTGTGGTGAGGCTAAAGAAGGTGTTGGGAGGAGGCCATGGGGAAGTAGCCCAGGGAGTTGTAGCTGTCGTGCAGCTGTTCCAGGAGGCACTCTAGACAGCTGCAGTCCACAGGGCCCTGAGCTGGAACCTGGAGTAGAGGGTGGGACTGGGTTCCCCCCAAACCTCCCAATTGACCTGGACTGTGGGTTCTACCAGAGGGGAAGGTCTCTGGGCTGTTCCCCAACCCACATGGTGAATCTCTAAGGCAAGAAAATCCTCCAAAAAGCGCAGGACTCACCAAGATAGAGGAGAAACTTTGTCACAGTAGATTAAGATTATCCTTATAATTTACTAATTGTTTGCCCTATAAAACTGAGTTTAGAAATAAATACCATTTAAACAGTGGTACAGTCAGCTGCAGTAGGAGAAAATCTTTCATTTACAATCTTTTTAAAGCAGTGCCCTGAGTAATAACCAGTGACTGAGGGGGACTTTTTTACCTGTTGTTGCAGGGTCCCTGCTTAGACATAAGGAGTTGTGAATGTCCATCATCTGCAATGTCCACATCATCAGAGTCATCTGCTGATACCACCAGCAGTACTGCAACTAAACATACTTCAGACTGTAAATTAACTGCATCAAAACAAGCTTTCTTCATCATAATCCAGTTAAGAAAGGCATGAATTGCAATCAGGACCAGCAAATTCCAGGAAGACTCCATAAATGAAAAGATTGCACAGTTCTTCCTTTCATGTTGTTCAGAACAAATATTTCATTGACATGGTTCAATCATTACAAATATGGTACACTCCATCTAGCAGAGCAGACATTGCTGAAAGGTTGTTGGGAGAAGAAAATTGAACAGTGTGCAAAAAACATTGATGGGGAAATTCGTTAATCTGAGTCCTGATGTGTGGAACAGCGTACACAGTGCTCCAATAATATGTGCTTGTGTGATAACAGAGATAGGGTTGTCTCTTACAGAAACAATTGATACAACAGGAAATGCCCACGCCGCGGAATACTTAAGAGAACTGGCAGTAAAAGCTATAACAAACTATGAACAAAAATTCAAGTGTCAGGTATGTAGCTTTGTCACAGGCAATGAGGCAAATGTAGCAAAAATGAGAAGAAATCTAGAAAATGGTGATGGAAACCTGAAACTTATAACATATGGGTGTGCAGTGCTCATTTGATGCATCTTTTATCTAAAGAGTTGAGTACAACTGCAGGAATAAAGGAAAAAGTAGTTAAAGTTGCGAAATGCTTCCATAACAACCACTTTCCTCCAGCTTCACTGAAGAGAATAGATGTATTTAAATTAATTCTCACTCAAGATGTATGATGGAAGTCAGTGGTTGACTGTTTTGAGCTGTTTATTTAGAACTAGCCTATTCTGAAGATAATTTGTGAAGAAAATTGAGACAAAATAAATGGAACTCTCAAAGCCAGAGTATTCAACATCGGACTAAACGGAAATGTAGAAGATATGATAAATATACTGAAACCTATTTTCATAGCCTTGGACGAACTACAGAAAGATTGCTGCTGAATTGGTAATGCTGTTAAAATTTGGAAAGAACTTTGAGATATTGAAAAAAGAAATACCCAGCACCAAAATTAAATTTTAGGCAGTAAAATAATCGGATGGATCAAGCACTTACTCCACCTCATTTTCTTGCCAGTATTCTTAACCGAAAGTACCAGGTAGATGCCAAGCTGCTGAAGAAGATGCTGCTATGACATGAGCATTGAATAATCACCCATCAATCTTGCCAACCGTAATAAATTTCAGGGCTGGAAGTGAACCATTCAAGCAGTACACGTTTGTTGATGTTTTAAAGAAAGTCACACCACTGAACTGGTAGAAGGCACTAGCTAAGCACCTGGAGCCAGCGTTTGTTGAAGTGCTAAACCAGCTTTTGACACCAGTAGCCTCTTTTGCAGGCACAGAGAGAATATGTTCTTCATTTGGACTAATTCATTCAACGTTGAAATTGATTGGGAGTTGAAAAAGAAGAAAAAATGGTCTTTCTCTTCCAGTCTAGGAATAAAAATGAAGATGGAGGGACATAAAATTTACTAGTTTTAAAAGAAGTTGGAAGGACAGCCTAAGTAACTTAGCAGATTGTCTCATTTTCAAGAGACTTAGGCTATCTCTACACTACAAAGATAAGTCGACCTATGTTAGGTCGACGTACAGCCACTGCATTAATTACTGTGATGGCTGATGTCCACACTACCCTTCTCGGATGGGTGGTGCGCGTCTTCACCAGGAGCACTTCCACCGACATAAGAGGGGCAGTGTGGGGATCTGAGAGCCTGGCCACCCCACAGGCTCCGGACAGGTTGCCGCCTCCCCGTTCCTCACCAGGAGTGGGAGGAAAGCTGTTGGGGACTTCTCACCTCCCCATTCCCTGCTGGGAGCAGGGGGGAAGCCCCCTGAAGCTCCGCCATGAAATTGACAAGAATGACAGCTAACAGCTGATCTAAGGAATGCAGACACTGCATCACCTTAGCCACACCGACTTAACTACACCTACATAAGCCTCTAGTTGAGGTGGTTTTATTATGTCAGCATAGCAGGGGAATTACATTGGCAGGAGGAGCATTTTGGTGAGTACACATCCACTGTTTTGTCAACAAAAAGCTGACTTTTCTCAACAAAACTGTGTAGTGTAGACAAGGCCTAAGGCAAGTAGTAATTTAATCTCCAGTCACTTACACTTCGGTATATTTGAAAATTTCCCCAGGCTGACTTGAAATACTCCAGCTTAATTCACTGGCTACAATTAATCCCTCTATTCCTTTAATACCTCATTTGGTTGTAAATGTGAAACTTGTTTTGATAAGAGAAGATATGTATCCAAAACATTTAAGGTTTTATTTATTTAAATTGTATATGCTGTTTGTTTAATTAAACCAGTTACCATCCTAATGCAGCTTGACACAAATCATGAGCAAAAAGTTAAGCATCTAGTAAATAAGCAATGTATCATTTACTATTTTCTAACATACTAAAAATGTATAATAAGAATCTGAAAATATTTAAGTTTTGCTTAAATAAACACACATAGCTATAGTGCGCCCTCCTAGGTAGCAAAAAGATATACTGAACATAGTGTAAAGTCTCTATTTAGTTGTAAATCAGCGTGTTTTAATGGCTGTATCAACCACTGAGAATGCACCTTTCTTTAGAAAATAAGAGAAGTACAAACAAAAAAGTTGATTAAAGTTGATAATTTAAATTGAGGCTTTCTACTTGGTGACTTAAATTGCTGATTTAAATCAATGCACCCTGTTTTAGGGCATCAGCAGATGACTAGCAGGAATCAGGAAATATTTCTCCCATGTTATAAGTTTGCACAACATTCTGTATCATGGAAGGCTTATGCCTTTTCTGTGGTACATCTGGCATTGGCTACTGTCAGGAGACTGGATTGTTCTATAATGGCAGTATCTCTCTGTTGCTCTTGAGAATATGGTTCATTGAAAAGGAATCAAGACCTGGACAAGAATGTTGCTGGAGATGTGGGTTAATTTGCTGCTGCCAGGGATGGCAGTTGTTAACTCTCAGGACTTTACACTATGGACCTTGATTTAAATCTTATTTTTCCACTAGTGGAAGTGGTGTGGGACAGCCGAGACTGGGAAGGTTCTGACACTTCGTACCCAGATCTAATGTCCTTGTTGCATAGGAAATGACTCCTGAAGAAGAGTGAAGAAAGCATCAATCCAAGTGTGACCCTAAGAGTCCCTTTATGCTAACTGGCGAAGGGCACACTCAACACACTGTGGTCAGAATATTTAGCCACAGTGTCTTTTAAGGTATCATATAAAAACTGGTGACACACTGGTCATGAATATAATTGGGCAACGTACGTACGGTTTGTGCATAGAGAGTTATGTATGTATGCTGGAAATAAGTTATTGAAATATGTTTTGGAAGCAATGAATAAACAAATCTGCCTTAGACAAAGGAATGTGGTTCTGCCTGGCTTGATTACAGGCAGATGACAATGCAAGTACATTTACATATAAGGTAAACAAAGCAATCAAGCTAACAAGTGGTGGAGGACACAGCGTGGTGAGCACATCAAGGGACACATGAGTCTGAACCACCAGGAAGGTTTCTTGGCTCTTCAGGTAACGACCATAGACTTTGGGAAATATAAGGAAAGCAAAAAGACATATTTATCCATCACATAGGGAACAAAGGGGATATCAGTCTCTGATTCTGTTAACTTTGCTTCCTCCTGCTGAAAGGGCTGGAGATGCTGGTAGCTTGATGTAAGTGAGAAAGCTGTTTAGACAAAGATTATAGCTTGCTAAAATTGAGTCTTGGACACTGAAAAGTATGTTTTGTTTTGTTTGTAACCATTTCCTTGTTTTCTCTGCTTAGTATCACTTAAATCTCTGTTCTATTTATTAATAAACTTAGTTTATAGTAAAACTAAGAATATCTCAGTGCTGTCATATTAAGGTAAAGAGTGTGTGTTTGGTGAGTGCTGGTGTGTAAGATATCTCTTTGAAGGAAGCAAACTAAATCATTTCTGTGAGTGGCTAGTGAGAATGGACTGGACACTGCAGAGACAGATCTCTGGGGAACTGGGGTTCACTGAATGTTACCTGCAAAGAGATTAAGCCTGGCAGAGTCTCCTGGAGTCTGCTGGTGAGGGGGGCAGATTAGTGTGGCTGGGAGCTGACACAGTTTAAACTGCCATTGTGTTATTTCTCTGCCTCAGTAAGGGAGAGGTTTAGGATGCCCTGAGGAGAACTTCTCACACCAAGTCTCAGTCAGGGTACATAGATGGAAATAAACAAGCCAGTGAGGCCAGTCAGCAGAATTTATTTAACTAAAATCCTAGTGCCGCCTCTGTCTGCCTTGCATATTGTCAGAGGAGCACAAAAAGCTGTGTATTCTTTACTGCTGTCGAGGAAACGGGTGAATGAAGAGATGTCTCAGATGCTGCAATAGGACATGTGTTCTTTTCAGACTGATCTCTATTTTTGTTCTTGATTATGACAGATCTGAAACTTGGATTATTTTCTCCCCAAGCTGTTGTGAAAGAGCTTTTGCCTGGAAAAAATGTGACTGGAGGATGCATATACTTGGCTTATTTCATGGGAGTCTTAATGTTAGCATTAGTTAACAAGAGATGTGGGTCACTTAAGTATTGTATATGTGCTCAGAGACTGTGATGAGTGTGTTTTATATACACATTAAACAAGTATTTAATCATGGTAATCCATTCCAACCCAAATTTTGTGTGTACCCTAACCCTTCTTGATTAAAAGAAGCTAATCATTTAATTGCTCTGTTTGGAAGATCACTGAGCTCTGCAGTAGCCTGTATGTCATCGCTGTCCTTGAACATCAGAACTACGAAAGTGCCAGTGTGACTTCATCCCCCGCTCCTATCAACCCCCGGTCTCTTGTTTTTGCTCAGCTTAAGGGGTGTGTGTGTGTGGGTGTGATATCAAGCATAGTCCTGGGAATAGTTACTGAACCATTGCCACAGATCCAGCAGGGGGAGCACTCAATCTTGGGTTTGTTTGTTTTTTAATCTTCTGGAAATTGTCACAAGAAATGGAGAATTCACTGGATAGGTGGACTTAAGTATATATCACCATCAGTACAACAGTATTTAAAAGTAGATCAAATTTCTGTGTTCAAGTAACTTATTGTGAATGGAAGACAGAATCATGGAACTGAGAAGATTCTTGGGAGGGCTGGGGAGGAAATCTATTAAGTTACATCTTGTCTGCCTTCTTCCTCAGCTAATGCAAGATTTCTCCATACAGTTTATTCTCCATACCACTGCCCTGGCTAGTTTTAAATGTCACAAGCAGTGGAGTTTCAGTAATTTCCAAAGGGTGATCTAATAGGCCTTGCAGTTAGGAAATGTCTCCTGATAGCCATCCTGAATTTCCTCTTGGGTCAGCTGAATTCAATTAATCCAATTCATGCCCTCTTGTGCTTACAGTGAACCATTCTTCTTCCTTGCTGTCTGCTCCCTTCAAATTCCTGTTGGCAGTGATCATATTCTTAGTTGTCACTTAGTCAAGATGTACATTTTTAGTTTTTTTCTATTAACTCGTTATTAAATTTTTAAAATATCCACACACAGAAAAACATACAAACTATAAAAAATTTTCTTGTAATATATTAACCATTTGCTACCTAATCTTAACTATTACCTGAAATATTTAATTATATATAATCTGAATAATTAAATTATAAATCATTTGTATTACACAATTTACAAAAACAACTTTGTTTATAAAAATCCAACTAGTCAAAGTAAAATTATTAAAATAAGGTCAAGAGTAGAAGCAAAATTCAGAAGACGGGGATAGAGATGGTGAGGAGGGGGCCCATGTAGTTAATAGGATCATTCAGATACTTACAGGAAAGCATCCCATATCTGAGAATTTTATCTTGGGTATTTCTGTTACAGTATACAATCCTTTCTGTGGTCGCCAAGCTTATTATGTCTGTGCGCTAGTCTTCAATTATTGGCTGCTTTTTGGATTTCCATTTTTGTAGTACTACATGTTTAGCTTGTAACACAATTGTATTTAATAGGAAAAAATTAACTCTGCAGTTAAGTTCTTCCCAAAACATACATGGATAGGAGCATTCCCAGAGTATATGGGTTAAGTTAGCATCTGATGAATTACAGTGCCAGCATTTGTCTGATTTAGCAGCACCTGTTTTGAACAGAGAGAGAGGTCCAATGCTGCCACCATTTTCTGCTGGATTAATCTTAAATGCAGGTTCAAAGAGTAATTCAGAGCATTGGCTAAAATTTGTTTCCATTAGCAGAGAATAACTGGTCTGGTTCCTCCTTCCATTTCTTTTTTAGGGAATCCATGTTTAATTCAAATTTGCTGGCCAAGTTTATATATAGTGTTGCCATAGGTCTTGGTAATCTGGATAATATTTGGAGAAATTAAAGCAGTTCAGGTGGGTCAGGGTAGCTCAGGCATTGGAGCCAAACAGGTGGGAGATGGCATTTTTGAGTTGGCTACATTGCCACTTCTTAATCTCTAGACCAAAACTTCTTTTTAATATTGTAAAATGGAGGAAAGTATCATTTTCAATAAATTGATTGATGGTCAAAATCCCTTTCCTAATCCTATCTGGCCAAATGATGGAGTTTCCTTTTTATACAGAGTTTCAAGTTACTTCACGTAGAGGCCTTGGTATGTAGAAGGGGGGTGGTCTTTAAATTTCAAAATAGCATGCCAAGTATTTCTGGGTGCCACAACCGTTGGTAATTGCTCTTTAGGGAATCTGTAGTAATCCAAGTGCACCGCATTGGAAAGGGGTAAAGGAGCAACCAATTCTGCCTCCTGCTGGAGCCAATCTGCGGCTGTACAGCACGAAGAACAAGCCACTGTGCAGCTTGGCTAAAAATTATTGCCTTATCATAAAGTGTGAAGTTGGGAAATCTAAACCAACCTGTATTGACGGGGCTGTAATCTTTGTAAGGATGTTCTGGGCTTGTTACCAGCACCTACAAGAAAGACCTGAACATGTTGTCGATTTCAGTAAAATAAAAGGAATATGGAGGGAGGGGAGAATTCAGAATAAAAAGTATCCTGGGAAGGGCATTCATCCCTCTCCCCTCGCCCGCCCACCTGAAGGGAGAGGGGTAGTGCCTTCCATCTGTTTAAATCGTTTGCTGACTGCATGATTAATGGGCCTAGGTTAACCTTGACTATGTTTTTAATTTCCTTAGGGAACAAGATGCCAAGCTATCTGAGGTTTGTCTGATGCCATCTAAATGTCCCTATAGGAGCGCTACTTGCAGCTAGATCTAATGAGATCTTCATTGCTTCTGACTTACCCAATTAATCCTGTAGCCAGAGAATTTACCACAGTTATCTATTGTTTGTAATATTTGGAATAGATTGACCTGGGTTTTTAATAAATAGGAGGATGTCATCTGCATATAGAAGGATTTTTGTTTGGCCAGAGTTCCTGATTTGATCCATTGAATATCTTGGTGTTCCCTAATTAGTACTGCAAGTGGTTCTAATGCTAGATTGAATGGGAGTGGGGAGAGGGGGCATCTCTGTCTACTTCCCTGAAACAGATCAAAGATGGGAAATATTACACTGTTTGTTAGGGTACGAGAGTTGGGATTGAAACATAACAGCTATACCCATGAAATAAAGGATTTTCCCAAGCCAAATTTATCCAGGGTAAGAAATTGCTAGTTCATTCTGTCAAAGGCTTTCTCTGCATTGAGTGAAATGATTGCATCGGAATTTCTAGTATGTTAATGGAATGCCATAATATAAATCAACTGATGTGTTATCTGAACCATGCCTTTTTTAATAAATCCCACCTGATTTGGGGTGAACCTTATCACTTGTTACTTTTTCAAGCCTCTTGGGCAATATTTTTGAAAGTATTTTTATATATCAGTATTGACTAAAGAGATGAGTCTATAGCTTTTGCGCTTCCTTACCCGGTTTAATTAGTACAGCATTTAGTGCTTCCCTCATAGTAGGAGGTAATGTACATTTCTTTAAGGCATCTTTGTAAATGTAGAACAGCTGAGGGACCAGAATTTCTTTGAGACTTTGATCGAATTCTATCAGTAGACAATCAGGGCTCAGGGTCTTGCCGAGACCCATTTCTTTCCTGGCCTTGATTATTTCCTCTGATTGCAAGGGAGAGGCCAGCCTGGCCTGCTGCTCTTCTGAGATTTGTGGGAGGTTAAGAGTTTTAACAAAATTATTCAGTTCTTCAGAGTCAGGTGGTAAATCATTATTGTAAAGAGCCTGGTGGAATTTCAAAAATTGATCATTGATCTCGTTGTGATTAGCAATAACCCGCCCTTGTTCTGATTTGATTGATACTATTGAGGACTTTGACCTCTCACTTTTAATCTCTATGTAAGAATTTTTCCTGCTCTCTCTCCTGATGTTTGAGTCTAAAAAGAGCAAATTTGGCTTCTGCTGAAGTCAATCTATTTACTTTATGCTAGGGCTGCCAAGCAATTAAAAAAATTAATTGTGATTAATTGCACCATTAAATAATAATAGAATATAATTTATTTAAATATTTGTGGATGTTTTCTACATTTTCAAATATATTGATTTCAATTACAACACAGAATACCAAGTGTATAGAACTCACTTTATATTTATTTTTTATTACAAATATTTGCACTGTAAAAAACAAAAGAAACACTATTTTTCAATTCACCTAATATAAGTACTGTAGTGCAATCTCTTTATCATGAAAGTTGAACTTTCAAATATAGAATTATGTTAAAAAAAAAAACTGCATTCATAAATAAAACAATATCAAACTTTAGTGCCTACAAGTCCACTCAGTTCTATTGCTTGTTCAGACAATCGCTCAAACAAGTTTGTTTATGTTTGCAGGAGATAATGCTGCATGTTTCTTGTTCACAATGTCACCTGAAAGTGAGAACAGGCGTTCGTTCACATGGCACTGTTGCAGCCGGCGTCACAAGATATTTACATGCCAGATGCACTAAAGATTCACATGTCCCTTCATGCTTCATCCACCATTCCAGAGGACATGCGTCCATGCTGATGATAACAATCCAAAGCAGTGTGGACCGACGCATGTTCATTTTCATCATCTGAGTCAGATGCCACTAGCAGAAGGTTGATTTTCTTTTTTCGTGGTTTGGGTTCTGTAGTTTCTGCATCCGAGTATTGCTCTTTTAAGACTTCTGAAATCATGCTCCACACCTCATCCCTCTCAGATTTTGGAAGGCACTTCAGATTCTTAAATCTTGGGTCAAGTGCTGTAGCTATCTTTAGAAATCTCACATTGGTACCTTCTTTGAGTTTTGTCAAATCTGCAAAAGTGTTCTTAAAATGAACATGTGGTGGGTCATCATCCGAGACTAGTATAACATGAAATATATGGCAGAATGCGCGTAAAACAGAGCCGCAGATATGCAATTCTCCCCCAAGGAGTTCAGTCACAAATTTAATTAACGCATTATTTTTTTAACGAGCATCATCAGCATGGAAGCCTGTCCTCTGGAATGGTGCCGAAGCATGAAGAGGCATGTGAATGTTTAGCATATCTGGCACGTAAATACCTTGCAATGCCGGTTACAAAAGTGCCATGCGAATGCCTGTTCTCACTTTCTGGTGACAATGTAAATAAGAAGGGGGCAGCATTATCTCCCGTAAATGTAAACAAATTTATTTGTCTTAGTGATTGGCTGAACAAGAAGTAGGACTGAGTGGACTTATAGGCTCTAAAGTTTTGCATTGTTTTGTTTTTTGAGTGGAATTTTATGTAACAAAAAAAATCTACTTTTGGATGAGAAAAGCCACTTTCATGGGACTGTGTGAGGAGCTTGCCCCCACCCTGCGGCTCAAGGACACGAGATTGAGAGCTGCTCTGCCAGTGGAGAAGCGGGTGGCTATTGCAATCTGGAAGCTGGCAACTCCAGACAGCTACCAGTCGGTCGCAAACCAGTTTGGAGTGGGAAAATCGACCGTTGGAATCGTGTTGACGCAATTTTGCCAGGCCATTAATCGCATCCTACTCAGAAGAACCGTGACTCTGGGTAACGTGCAGGAAATAGTGGATGGCTTTGCACAAATGGGGTTCCCTAACTGTGGAGGGGCGATAGATGGGACGCACATTCCTATTCTGGCACCACCCCACCTAGGATCCGAGTATGTTAATCGGAAGGGATATTTCTCTATGGTTCTCCAGGCGCTTGTGGATCACCGTGGGCGTTTCATTGACATTAACACAGGCTGGCCCGGAAAGGTGCATGACGCACGCATCTTTCGGAACACTTGGCTGTTCAGGAAGATGCAGGCCGGGACTTTTTTCCCAGAGCGGAAGATCACGGTAAGGGAAGTTGAAATGCCCATTGTGATCCTTGGAGATCCCGCTTACCCGTTAATGCCGTGGCTCATGAAACCCTACACAGGGAGCCTTGACAGCAGCAAGGAACGGTTCAACTACAGGCTGAGCCGGTGCCGAATGACTGTGGAGTGTGCCTTTGGCCGTTTAAAGGCCCGCTGGCGATCTCTGTATGGGAAGCTGGACTTGGCCGAAAACAGCATCGCCGCGGTTATATCCGCATGCTGTGCCCTCCATAATATTTGTGAAGGGAAGGGTGAAAGCTTCACGCAGGCATGGACCTCTGAGGTTCAACACCTGGAGGCTGAATTTGCACAGCCAGCGAGCAGGGCTATTACAGGGGCCCAGCGCGGGGCTGCAAGAATTAGGGATGCCTTGAGGGAGCAATTTGAGGCTGAAAACCAGCAGTGATATCTGGTGCCCTGCACGGGAGTGAAGTGCAGTAGTTCTAATCTTTAGGAATCAGTGTTTGCTAAGCAGACTTGCAGTGCCTGTTTATTTCCTGGGCTAAGGAGTCTTTTACTTTATGCAATAATAAAGAAAGTTTTCAAAGCCAAAAAATCCATTTATTGAAAAGAAAAAAAAATTATTTATTGAAAAGAAACAAGGGGGTGGAGTGGGGAACAGTACAATCGCATATTTGCGTATGTCCTGTCTGGTGTGCTGTGCAGTGAGTGCTGCACTTCAGGACAGCTATACTGCATGGTGATGGGGGTTGAGTGCAGAGGGTAAGGGTCGTGGTTTTCAGGGCTGGGTGGTGAAGATACTGGTGTTGGAGGGAGCGGGTGGCGTGAAGAACACGGAAGTTGGGGAAAGTAGGTTGGAGGTGACAGTGGGGCACAACGGAAAGAGTTTTGGGACAAGGGCTGTGGGGGGGAGGTGGCGTTTGCGTTTGCGGTACTGCTCCTCTTTCTGCATGGCTACCAGCTCCTGGATAGCGTCTGCTTGGCGCTCCAGGATGCTTATGAGCCTATCGGTGCTTTGCCGCCGGTGCGCTGCATTTTCCTGGTGGATCCTGCTTTCTCTCTCCCTCCAGTTCTGTGCTTTCTCATTCTCTTTAATAGATTGCCGCATCACTTCTTGCAGCATGTCTTCTTTGCTTTTTCGCGGTCTTTTCCTGAGTCTTTGCAGTCTCTGAGCAGGCGATAAGAGGGATGGCTGAGGTCTCAAGGTTGATGCAGCTGTATAGGCAAAATGCAACATTTAACAGAGGCAGCATTGTTTATACCAGACAGAGTAATGATTCCCCCCGCACTTAAGGAGTAGAAAACACACAGGGTCTACACAATAGCATAATTTTCCCGTCCGAAACAGAGCACACACATCCCATGGGATCCTCAAAATGGTGAGTAAGGGGGACTGATTGTTTCAGGGCTGCACTGTCCTCTGCGTTTCTGTGCCTTGGGGAGAGCCAACAGCTTCAGGGGGCACCTACACTGAACACTGTCCCAACATTTTCCACAGGAGTTCGTCCTGGACAATATCTCGCTGCTGATGGTGACCTGGAAAGCAAGGGAGGGTCTTCTACTGCAATGCGGCTTCCGCCCTGGCCCATATGCAGCTTGCCTGTGTGCAGCAATGGTCCCCCCACCCCTCGCGGCACAGTGGCGCAGACACGTTAGCCTGGCTGGGACAAGGACCATGGTGGCTCTCCCGGTAAACCTGCGCAAGCGCATTGCACACGTTCTGGATGAGACATTCAAGGAGATTACCTAGGCCAATTACCGCGATGTGATAAACCACATCAATGCACTATTCCACATCTAGGCATGCATGCCTAACCCTCCTCTCCCAAAGAGCCCGCACCGAAAAAATTCCTTTCTGAAAAAAAAACAAAAAAACGCTTACCGGGAACCTGCTCTTCTGTTTGTCCTCTACCAAGTACCGGCCGCTGCGACTGGCTACCTTCCTCCTGGCTCGAGAAGAGCTCCTGGCTGCATGGCTCCAGGGATTCCGGGGTGTCTCCATCTGGCCCACCACCATCACTCCCGTTTTCCTCCTCCTCTTCCTCCTCCTCCCCCTCCCCCCACCAGCTCTGAAGTGTCCATGGTGGTGCTCGGAGTGGAGGTGGGGTTAACCCCAAGTATCGCATCCAGCTCTTTGTAGAATCGGCAGGTCACGGGGGGAGCACCCGAGCGGCCGTTTGCGTCGCGGGCTTTGCGGTAGGCACTCCGCAGCTCCTTCACTTTAATCCTGCACTGCAGGGCGTCCCGGTTATGGCCCCTTTCCGTGTCCTTTGATACCTTCCCGAAGGTATCATAATTCCTACGGCTGGAGCGCAGCTGGGACTGTACAGCTTCCTCCCCCCAAACACTGATGAGGTCCAGCAACTCACCATTGCTCCATGCTGGGGCTCGCTTGGCGCGTGGAGGCATGGTCACCTGGAAAGATTCGCTGATAGCACTCCACGCCACGCCGGGCTGAGCAAACAGGAAGGGGATTTTTAAAATTCCCGGGGAATGTAAAGGGTGGGTCACATGGTTGGTTACCTGAGGCCAGGGCAGTAGAGTTTGAACTGATGACCAGAGTGGCTAGAACAGGCATTGTGGGATACTGCCGAATAATTCTGGAGGCCATTCACAGTGCATTGGGCGGCCACACTGGCGCTGCAGCGGCAGCGCAATACTCGCTATTCCTCTCGGAGAGGTGGAGTACATGCAGTGCTGCAACCACGGAGATACAGTGCTGCAAATGCCTTGCCAGTGTGGACGGGGAGTGAGTTACAGCTCTGGGGGAGCCTTTACAGCGCTGTAACTCGCAAGTGTAGCCAAGGCCTTAGGGTGGATCAGGATCTCTCTGGCGTGTTATTTGTTTTGAAAAATAAAATTTCTTCAGTGACATAGTTCTGAAAATTTTTATCTTTCAAAAGACAAAAGTACAGTCTCCATCTTCTACAAGTCCAGTTTGTGTTGGGAGGGGAAGATTGTAGTAACCCTGGTGCATGATCAGAGATCATGATAGACTTGATTTCGTTATTAAGCAGTGAGTACACCAGAATCATAGAAATTATTAAGAAATCTGTGTGTGAATATGTGGAATGTGGGGAGGGAAAAAAAAGCAAAATCCTTCGTTTTGGCATTCTGCAACCAACATACATCTTTTAACCCCAATTCTTCCATATAATCTTCTGTAATGTTTCTAGTATGTGATTGTATATGCTTGGGCTGGCCTCACTTATCTAAAAAAGTGTCCGACAGCTCATTAAAATCTCCTGCTATGATGATTGATTCTAGTGGGATATTAATTAATTTTGGAAAAAACTTGTTTAAAAACATTTGGATCATCTTTATTTGGTCCATATAAATAATCATACAATAATTAGGGTATATATAGAGAGTCAGAGATCATAGCCTTCACCACCAAAAATCTAACTTCCTCATCTTTATTTACATCTAGAATTTGTAAATTGAGTCTTTTGTGAAACACTATTGCTAGGCCTTTGACTGTGGAGGAGAAATTGTTAAACATCCATTCTCTCCTAAATTTCTTTGCCTCCAAGCCATTAAGGTGGGTTTTCTATAGGAAGATAATATCTGCTTTCATTGTTTTTGGATGAGTGATAATTCTTTTTCTTTTTAATGGATGATTGACCCTTTTGATGTTCCAAGAAACACAATATATAATATTAGCCACAAAGAATGCTTTTAGGTCAAATATCTCTCTATCAGGGGCCCGAATAGTGTCATTGCTTGGGCTATTGTTAATTCCAGATCTAGGAAAGTTATATCTGAGTTCCCCTCACCGCACCAGGGACATGAAAGGGAATGGAAAGGGGACAGGGTGAGACAGATCAGGAAAACTAAAAGATAGAAAAATTGAGAAAAAGAAATGAAGTGATCAACGTTTTCCAAGGTTCACTTAAAAAAATACATAACTTAGGTCCTGTTTCAGTTTGAATAAGTCCAGGAGGATTACAAGGGGGTGGCCTTGTCACTCACTTAACCCTCCCTGCCCCCAACAAAAACAAAACAAAACACTCAGGATATAATCGGATTCTCTCTAATTCTTTTAAAGAAGAAATATTTCATCTCAAGGGAGGGCATGGTTTCTGGGGGAAGAAGGTTAGCATCTAAACTTAACAAGTCTATAGTAGATATATAAGAAAGTTATACAAATTGTTTAAATAATCATATTCTGACATATCTGGATTATCTGCAGATGAGTTCATTAGCAGGACCGTTCTGCTTAAACTTTTCCCACTATAGCTTTGTCCATGTTGGATTATAGTGTGAATTCCATTGCCCAATAGTTAATTACATCAGCAATGTAAATCAGCATAACATGTATTTCAACTCATTTTCCAAAAATAAAAACTAAAGAAAAGAACCTGAACTAATATTACTGAAAAAACTGACACTCATACTAACACATTATCAATAATTTGGTAAATCATACCCAGCAATAATAACTATTCTTGGATAGCATTTTAGAAGATCACATTTCTTTACAATAGGGGAATTGAAAAGATTCATCATTAAACTGAAATCTTCATTACATTGTTTAGATCTGGAATCTCTCACAAGTGTAGGTTTAGGGGAAATGGATTGAATATTTCCAGATTTACTATAAACCTGAAATACAGAAAATTAGATGGGGATGAAAGAAAGTAAAATCGTTGAGGGAAGGCGGGGGTTGGAAAAAGTTCCAGGGGGAGGGAAAGTGTCTCTAATAGAAAACAAAATCACATGTCTCTGTTGAGCCTTGCCAATCCACAAGTGTAAAGAGTCCCTGCATCTGGTGAAGTCGTTTACTTGGAGTCAGGGTCTCAAAGGTGGGTGTACCCCAGTGCACTGGAATCATGAGGGACAGGGGGGTAGGGTAGATGCAGGCAAAACAGGTGTGTCCCTATTGTAGCACTCCAACTTCCCAACAGCAGCAGCTGGAACCCAACTGCTTCCTGAATCCAGCTGGAGGGCCAGCAGGGGCATAATTCAGTCAAAGATGAGATCCTTGTTCCCACCATCTTGCTCCCCAGCTGTTTCCCTGTGAAACCAGGGAACATCAAAGAAGTGACACCAGGGAAGGAGGAGATAAAATGGTGGATTTGCCCTGTACAGTTTGTTAGATTGAGAACTGAATTCCAACACTGCAGTAACTGATCTGGTAATGTTGTTTTATTGCATCCTGGCTGTATCTTCTATGGCGTATAGTGGGATCAGATACCTGTCAGCTGCTTCTGCTGTCACAAAACTAAGCATCTTATCTTCCCTTTTAATGTTGAAAGTAGCCCGGAAGAAGATGAAGTAGTCCAAACCCAATCCTTTGGCTAGTGCCCTTGATCTATTGAATGTAGTCCTCTTTTCCACCATGTCCTTGGTGTAATCCAGGAAGATCATCAGCCTATGTCACTTTCATATTAGGTTTTTCAGTTCAGAGGCTTTTTTAAGAATGAGTTCCTTAATATTGCATGTTTAAAATCTTACAATTCTGGCTTGGGGCTTTGCATTTGGAGAGGGTTTGGATGCAAAGGAGAGGTGGGCTCTCAGTATCTAAGTTCTGATCAGGGAGAAGAGAGAGAAGCACTGGCAGCATGGTGGGTAAAAATTCCACAGGCCTCCCTTTTCCAGCCCTTGTGGGAAACCTACAATTCTCAGGATTTTCTCTTTGAACTTCCCTTGAGATAATTAACCTTACTTGCAGTGTGTTAATAGTTTTTTCCTGTTGCTTTGGGTTATAGTTGTACAGACTGTGTCTTCTAGCAAGGAGATTCTAGCTTCCTCTAGTCTTAATGCCAAGCTTTGCAAATTAGCTTGATGTGTGCTAGTAACATATTTGATCTGATATCTTCAGATAGGTTTCTTAAAATAGTCTGTTCACTCAATTTGTTTTAGCTAGTCCACAATTTCATCTTGTCTCAGAGGGGTGGTCTCTCTCTGGTCAGCCATTTTGGCTGCAAGAGGACTGTCTGACCGCTTCTGCTTTTTAGGATGTTACAGGAAGTCGAGGTGGACCAGCATCCTTAATGGTATTAAATTTAAAGAGTTGTGGAATAAGGGAGGGGGAGGGATAGCTCAGTGGTTTGAGCATTGGCCTGCTAAACCCAGGCTTGTGAGTTCAATCCTTGAGGGGGCCACTTAGGGATCTGGGGCAAAATCAGTACTTGGTCCTGCTAGTGAAGGCAGGGGGCTGGACTTGATGACTTTTCAAGGTCCCTTCCAGTTCTAGGAGATAGAATATCTTCATTAATTTAAAAAAAGATCTAATGAATATTAGATTTAAAGAAGCTATTCACTTGCTGATGGTTGTGTGTTTCAGGAGATGGGGCATGGTGTGGCATAGCTTTGCAGCTCCTTTCCCCTAGTGGCTCCCAGATGTCCATATATTTAGCTTTTAAATCTCTTCTCCATAAACTGGGCCTTTCAGCTCCTTCGTTACTGTCTCTTCTCTCCGACCCTTCAGATTCGAAAGGAAGGAGTCGTGATGGTTCTCGTTACAGTGGTATCTGAGTGCCTGCCTTCCTAGCGAGGCTGTGCAAAGTCTGTGTGCAGGTGGTGACACAATGACAATCTGCCTTGCTTATTCTCAGGCCTGCACAGCTAACCACAGTGGGGAAACGCTGCTGCCTGTGGATCCAGGACCTGTGCATGGACCTGCGGAACCTGGAGCGGGCTCGAGATGACTTGCGATTTCGTGGTGTGAAAGGCACCACTGGCACCCAGGCCAGCTTCTTGCAGCTGTTTGAGGGAGATCATGATAAAGTGAGTCATCAATCCAGTGATCAAAATTCCCAGTAAGCGGGTTGAGAAGATGACTTGTGGGGGAGGAGAGGATCTGGGGTCGAATAAGCATGGACAATGTGGGTCACTATGAAGGTTCATTGGCAGAGCTCTGGGAGAGCAGAATTGTAATAGTGGGGGTGCGTCAGGACAGGTTGAGGTGTGCTTGCAGAGCTCTTAGTGTGTTCAGAAGGGAGGGGGAGTTGAAGCCTTTACATTTTTGTCCTCTGTCAGTGTCCCTTAGCCCTGCATGTTTGACACTTCAGTCACTACGTTCTGAGGTTCCTATCTGTTTTCTCCTGAGGTGGAGGAGCTGGACAGGCTGGTGACTGTGAAGGCGGGATTTAAGCGGTAAGTAAAAAGCTTGCTTACCTTGAACTCTAAAATATGCTGAGGAGAATTAATAGCCTGACACCTTCTCCCACTGTCCGCAGCAACACAAGTTCTTCTATCCAGCTAACTAATTTCCACTCAGTGGGGCTCACATTTAGAAAGCACTTTCACCTGGTTCTGTTCCTTTCCAACCCACACTCCACAATGCAGCTCTGTGAAGGAAACTCCACCTCTCGGCTAGGTCTCTGTTTCTACTTCTCTCCCTTACACTTTTTTCACTCTGTCAAAGTATCGGCTACTGTTCTTCCTCCACTGTCTCTACCTGCCTGCATGCCAGCCCAAGGAGCACAGGAGCGTGACTCAAGTGTCCCACTAGTGTGAATGAGAAGCCAGGAAGTCAAGTGAAGTATTGCAGGTGTTAGCCAGGCAGAGCTCTGCAGCATGGTGCCCCTGCAGAGCGCATACTCACTCAGTCCTATTTTAATGGTGCTTGTGTCTGGAGGGCTTTATCTTTGTTTTTGTTTCCAGAGCTTATCTTGTCACAGGGCAGACCTACAGCCGCAAAGTGGATGTTGAAGTCCTATCTGTGCTAGCCAGTCTAGGGGCATCCATACACAAGGTGAGGTCCCTGTCTCCAAACTCAGTATGGAAGGGGAAGGGAAACACTGTCAATCTGAGGAGGTTGGGGAGGGAGATCCTGGTGCAGAACACTTTCCGCAGGAAACATGAGTTGGAGTTGAGTGCTTAACTGTTCTCTGCTCTACCAGACTAATTCTTCACTGGATGTTTTGTCTCAGATATCAGAGCACCGGGAGAGATCCCATACCTGATTTCTTACTTGAGGGTGGTGCAAAGGGCAATTAAAATGAATTCACGTAGAAAGACCCTATGGGGGGAGATCCCAAGCAAGATAGCAATCAAATTTGTGTTAAAGCTAATCCAGTTAGAATAAATGCCATCCCTAATGGAACATATTTTAAAATCTCACCATTTCCTCCCCCAGTACGTTCCTCATGAAGATAAGTCCTTGTGGGATTTTTCCTCTCTTTGATTATCCCCACACCCTCCCTTGCCTGCACTTCCGACTTGTGGTCTTATTTAGACTGTATGTTCTCTCGTCAGTGAACATTTCAGTGTTTAAGCACAATGTAGACTTAAATGGTGTATCAAAGTTTACTAATTTATCTTCTCTCCCTTGGCTGTTCATGGAATCCTGTCATATCTCAGTAGGACAAACATCCCTTCCCTCTTCCCCATTCTTTTGACTTGAGCTCTTTAAGTATAAATTAGGAAGTTTCAGAAAAATTGCAACCCCTGTGGAAATTGGCCTCTATCATTTCTGAGGTGCTACCCTGTCAAGAAACCTGATTGCAGCTCTCTGGTTGTGTAATGTGGATACAGATGTGATTAATTTGTAATATAGATTGAACCTTAATTTTTTCATAAGAAGCCTAAAGCCTTAATTTTGGAGTTGCTCACTTTTTGAAGGGAATTATTCTGTCTTCCCCCAAGCTACTCCATGGACATAGACACACAGTGTCCCCAGGCAGACTACCTAGTACCTGTGAGAACAGCTTTGTTCATTTGCTCTTGTTGCTTTTTCTTAGATCTGTACTGACATCCGTCTTCTGGCCAACCTCAAGGAGATGGAGGAGCCTTTCGAGACAGACCAGATTGGTAAGGGTGGCAGACATTGGTTCATGATGCGTGTTCCAGTTAGCTTATCTTTTCATTTGCCTTGTGATCTCCTCACCAGCACCACCTTCCCAGCAACAATAGTGATGTCACTGGCATAAATTGCTTTTAATTAAAAAGTTTAATTTTTTTAATCTATCTGTGCCTGCACACTTTAGGTCTAACGATTCATTAACAAACAAAATCCAATTTTGTCCCAAATAAGTCAAAGTGCGGAAATAATAATGCCCTTGCTCCCCACCCCAGCATAGATAAGGGACTGATTCTGAAAGGAGCGGTGCACTCTCCACTCCCATTAAAGTTAATTGGCTCAGTATTGCTGTCATTTGTATATTAACAAACTTGGAAGAGTAAAACCAGGCTGGAGCCTTGTACTGAAAGAGGTCCCTGATGTAGCTGTGATGTATATAGAGAAGGGGAGAGAATTCCAGACCTGTGAAGCCAGAACTGAGAAGGCCCAGTCACCCAAGTTGGTGTTGTAGGATGAGTCAGCATTTTTGATCCTCACCCATGTCAGTTACCTCAGCCATACTAGAGTGACAGGCTTTTTAAATATTGACAGGTCACTTTTTAAATGTTGAACCCGCAGACTTTCAGTCACTGTCGCTGCAGGTTGCTAACTTTCATGGGTAGGCCATTGAGCAGAAGTGCGAAATACAGCACACTAAAGTAGCTCAGCCTCATTTCTTTCTTTTATATTGATAAAGTAATCTTGCAAAGTTAGGAGTTAAGGCCCCCACTTTCTTCCCTGCAAGTACAGATACAGTTCTGGTTCGGTGGGCGGGGAGGTGGTTTCGAAAAGACCTGCATAGTATGATGCAGTGCTGGTCCCAGAATATTAGAGAGACAAGGTGGGTGAAGCAATATCTTTTATTGGACCAACTTCTATTGGTGAGAGAGAGACAAGTTTTCGAGCTTGAAGAGCTCAGTATAAGCTCGAAAGCGTCTCTCTTTCACCACACAAGTTGGTCCAATAAAAGATATTACCTCTCCCACCTTGTGTCTCTGCATAGTATGAATCAGACTGAAAAGTGAACGATGGATTTTTTTTTTCTCTTGGGAAGGCCAGTATCTTTGATTTCTCCTCTTCTGTGTGTTTTGTCTCCTGCCCTCTTTTTATCATCTTCTCTTTTACCACCCCATATTTTTCTTGCCTGCAGGTTCCAGCGCCATGCCTTACAAGAGGAATCCAATGCGTTCAGAGCGCTGCTGCAGCCTGGCTCGCCACCTGATGACTCTGGTCCTGAATCCACTCCATACAGCCTCCGTGCAGTGGTTTGAGCGCACCTTGGATGACAGCGCAAACAGGTCCATCCACGTGCTCCACGGCTGGCTAGGGGGAGGGTAGTGAGCAGAGAAACCCTAGTTATTGATGAAATAAAGGAAGAGGCTGACTCTAGAGGGTTAAACTGGTTTGGGGTAAATGTTCTCCTCTCACTCAATGCAGTGCTTAGAAAGTGCTTGTAGGGAACAGCACACTGACATATTTAGAATATGGTATTTTTAATCGACACCCCTCAATTCTGAATCTCATGCTGGCAGACACCACTTTATGAAAAACAACATCATTAGAGGACATTGGGAGCCCAGCAACAGATGCTGTAGACTGGCTTCTCTCTTTGAGTGAGGCAATAATCAAAGTTTTACACAGTAAAGATCCTCTGAAAAGGAGAACAGCAGTACCTGGGAATGGTGCAGTAGCCATGGGTAAGGGTAACACACTGCTCTTCTTGTCCTGGCCTGTCCCAGCAGCACATGCTGTAGGTTGCTCCTAGCTTCCCCAGTTCTGGCCTATCCCAGCAGGAAGTGCCTATAAGGAATAGTTCTGGCTGTTGGGAGGGGGAGTTGCCATCTAGAGAGTCATGTGCAGGTACTAGGGGTTGAGTTAGGCTGCTTCATCCTTTTTTGCTCACCCAGACACCCTGGTTACATCTGTTTCACAGGCGTGTGTGTCTGGCTGAGGCTTTCCTCACAGCTGACATCATACTGAGCACGCTGCAGAATATCTCCGAAGGATTTGTGGTGTATCCCAAGGTAAAGTAACAGAACTTGCATGCAGTCCTGAATCCCCGTTAGCACTGCGGGCCTGCAGAAGAAGCCATCCCACTCAGAGCATTGAATTCTTATCTGCTGGCTCAGTGAATATTCCTAAGGGCTGCAGAGCCAAGCTGTCCAGTTTCTCACCATGGCACTTTTCTTTGCAATACAAAAATCAGAGGGCTCTTGAAGAAATTAAAATGCAACAAAGTTAAAACAGAGCAAAGAAAATACTGTTTTCTGAGGTATACGACTAACTTGTGGAACTTGCTGCCACAGGATATGGTTGAACCAGCCCTTAGTAAGATTCAAGAAAGTGTAGGCAATTACATGAATGTGACTCACACCTGCAGTAACATTAGCTAGGATAAAATTTCAACATTTCAGTCTTACTATGTTTATTTCTAGACTGGGTCTGGAAAAGGTGGCTTTTGTTTTGTTTTTCCCCATTGTACAATTTGGGGCATCATGAGGCAGGGGTACGGCAGGAAATACCTGATCAGATCTACTGATTGTCCACTCCAGTGTGGTAGTGCCTGTTTCTTTTCGGTTTTTTAGGTGATTGAGAGGCGGATACGACAGGAGCTGCCCTTCATGGCCACAGAGAATATCATCATGGCCATGGTGAAAGCAGGGGGTAATCGCCAGGTATGTACCCAATTAGGAGGGTCTGATGCTCACTGCCAGGCATCATACTCTTGAGGAATGGGGGTATGTAAAAGTTCGGAATTATTTTCCCTCTCTCCCTTGTCAACTCCTTGGTCTACCAGAGCCCAGAGCTGTTAATCTTATGATTATGCTGCAGGGCCAGTCTTCTCCCAGTCGTTTGGGAAGGGAGCAGCTTGGGAGAATTCTTATTCATTGTTAGAAGCTCTGTGGGGGAGATATCTATCCACCTATGATATAGCGAGCTGTCCATTATTTATTACATTAGATTATGACAGCAGATTGTAATTCTTAATTGTTTGTTGCAAAGGCACCTAGTGCAGGATGGATGGTTGTTAATGGAACAAGTTTGACAAATTGAATATCTTTTGTATATGAAAACACTGGGGGAAATCACTGCTATAATGAAGATGCTAAATAAGGCTGTACTGAATGCCCATCCAGGTGACACCTCACTAGCTACCTGCCCCACAAAATCAATATGTGCTTTTTTCATTACTCATTATGATCCTTCCTCCAGTTTTTAATCTAGGAGACAGGCTTCATATCAGACCCATTTGATTTGAGTCTCTGTCTCACAGCGAGTGTTACTGAATATTCTAATACAATCCAAGCACCAGGACTGTGTATTCCCATCATCACTAGCTTTGGTAGTTCAGTCTAAATCAGGTAATCAGCTTGCTTGGCAGGATTCATTCTTAATAAATTCATGCTGCCTATATTTCCACTTGCCTATAGACAGTAATTTCCCCCTAAATATTAGTTTCATCGTTTTATTATTGACAGAAATTAGACTTGCAGGTTGGTAACAATGGGTGGGATTTTCAGGTTGTTTAAGTGAGTTCGGAGCTTTCAATGGAACTTGTGTTCCTAACTCACTTAGACACTCCTGAACACTCCTCCCCTCCAGTATAGCTTGGGCCAGTGTACTTGCTTTTTGTAACTTAAATTTGGTAACTTAATTCCCTTAAGAGGCTGTTTAATTGCAATGTAGACGTCTGGGCTCTGGCTAGAACCCAGGCTCTGGGACCCTCCCTCCCAGCAGGGTCCTAGAACCCAGGTTCCAGGCGAAGTCCAAACATCTACACTGCAATTAGACAGCCCTGCAAGCCTGAGTCAACTGACATGGGCCAGCCCTGGATTTTTAATTGCAGTGTAGACATACCCTTGGAGTTAACTTTATTCTTATTTATTAGTGAGCCTTCCTTCTCTCTAGTACTATTTAGTTAGTTATAGTTAGATACAGTTATAATAAAATCTCCTGTTGTTCCCATTAACTCCTTTGACTAACTTTAACTTGTTCTGCTTTTGTGCTATCTTTAATCCAAATGGTCTCCCACAGATCCTATCAAGGGTGATCTTCTCTTTCCAAGCTAAGGGATGGGGACTCATTTGCTTACATGGTGCTGGCAACATCACCCTCACCTCTGGATCCCATAGAGAGTGCTCTATAGATCTGCGGTGGGGAACTGAGCGGTCCACTGGAGGAGCAAGTGGGCCATTGGCAGCATGGGGGTGGGAAGGGCATTAATAAAAAATAATGCATTTTAGGGTTCTGGGAAAGCACAGCCGGTGCAGTCTCTGTTGACATGGCTCCAGTGGAGCTACATGGGTGGGGATCAGGGATCAGTGTGGAGGTACAGGGTCTTTATGCAGACACCCCTGCCTGCCATTGGTTTCCCTAGGTTTGGAGACTGGCTGGCACAGCTTTTTCCATTCAGGGGCATCTCTTTAAGGAAATCCTTATGGCTGTTACCTCCCCCAGTGCCCACTCCTGTAGGATTTTCCTTGGGAGAGGATATTTTGGGCCCTTGTTTTTTTCCAAATAAACCTTAACTCACTTCGGGTAACTACGTTCTCCCTGCTGACTAAGCTGGACAGTTTTCTTCTCTTCCTTTCCAAACTTATTCAACTCCTGCAATGTACCCTGCACCTCAGGGGCAATTAATGGTGGATAAGGAATTCCTGCATGCCCAGTTTATAGAATGCTTTGGGAACAGTCATGATGATTTTCCAGCAACAGACCATAGATGGGTTAGAATTACTAAAAGTATCCCACAGTGTGTCCCCAAGGAAGGGCTTGAGGAAGTGGAAAGAGTTCCACCATCTTATTTTGTGGGTGTAGTGTAATTAAACAAGGAATGTATTTATAATTCAGACCCTTAACCTCAGGGAAAAATTTAAAGGATGCACCATGCAGCGCATGCGTGCGCACACTGTGCTGTGATGATATGGTGATTGGCCTCAAATAGCTATGATACAAACTTTAGCTGTTTCATTCCTATGCTATGCGATACAACAGCCTTTGACCCACCTCTACCCTCCATGCACCAGTGAGTCAGCTGGCTTGAGGTGTGCTGTCAGTAATGTGATGATGCCTCTCTTCCCCCTAGGATTGCCATGAGAAGATACGCATTCTTTCCCAGCAGGCAGCTGCTGTTGTGAAACAGGAAGGGGGGGATAATGACCTCATTGCTCGGATCCGTGCTGACCCCTACTTCAGCCCCATCCAGGGACAACTGGAGAGCCTCTTGGAGCCCACCTCCTTCACTGGACGTGCTTCCCAGCAGGTGAGGTTGCGGGAAGCAGCTTAAGATGTTATGGGGCATCATGCCATAAATTATCCAAACCATGTCCCTTTATGTGTCTGAGACAATCCGCTTTCTGTATCTCTGCCCCTTCCATTACAGGATTGGATCTCTGCCCATTCTTCTAAAGGAAGGAAGGGTTACCATTTTCTTAGCTACATAAGGCATTCCTTCCCTTTTCTGTCCATCTCAATTGCCTTCTATCTCCCCCATAGTCTTTGATCCTTGATGTGCTGGGTGACTGGGTGCATCTGTGAGACTGAGACCCTGGGGCCACAAGCTGGAGCTGAATGAAGCACAGAGAGGAACCCATTTATTTTTCTAACCTTCCCTTCCTCTTTCCCCTTGAGCAGGTGGCGAGGTTCCTGAAGGAGGAAGCTCGCCCAATGCTGACCCCGTACCAAAGCAAGATGGGTGTGAAAATGGAGCTGGCACTTTAGGCTGGGCTTGTGGATGTATAGGGGTGTGAGTGATATTAAAAGCCTTAATAAACCAAATCTATTTACTGTGTCTATACTTGTCGGTGTCTGTACCCTCGGTGTGACATAGCCATCCCAGGGCTCACACTCGCGCTCCCCAGATGTGTGGTGGCACTGCTTGTTCTGGGTCTGCTGTATAGCCAGCCAGACAGCCTCCCTCTCCTTTGTGCTGGGGTTGCTGGGAGGAGGTTGGCATAATGCCCACATTTGTTCTGGTTTTGCAATGACCAAACTAGGGTGACAATTCCATCACACACATTTTCCTCTCCTCTTATGATATGTTTCAAGCGGATTAAGTAGGCAGCCCTAGGGACTCGGTTGCATCTACAAATTGATCATCAGTTGAAGGGCATGGGCAAAGGGAAACCAGCTTTGTTGTCCCATTTGTCTGCTGTTAAACTATTGTCCATAGTGGTGCCAAAGTGTTGGTAGGAGCTGTTTCCTTGAAAGTGGCTGTGGGAGGACTATGATTATGATTTAATCACACTTAACACCTGCTTTGGCCAGATGATTAGGAGTAGTGAAGAGAGAGAGCCTGGGCCTGATTACTTTTCATCATAGCTAGCAGTCCTTGACAATACCTGTGATACAACCCAGCCATAACATGTCTGTGCTGTACCAAAATCTCTGGCTGTAGTGCACAATAATCATACGTGAAAGATGTGGAGTGGGACCAACCAAGGTGATCCTTACTTCCAGGCCCAGTGACAATTGGCTTTAAGGATGAGCAATGCTGCTCAGAATCACTGGTTATAGATAGGAGCTGTTGTTGAAATGCAGCCAAGGGAACATACAAGGATACAAAAATCATTTGTCTACCAAGATTGTGTTCCCTTATGGTGAGGAAAGAGAGGGTAGGGACTCTCATAGAGCTCATAGATGCAAAAGAATTTCAGGGGTTTGCTATTTTTTTGAGTCTGTATGTTTTCCTGTTTGTAACGTGTGTGTTTTTTATAGACTAAACTCTCCTTGATTTCAGAAAAGCTGTCTGACCCTCCACCAATTCCTGAAACATGATTCTGCAGCCCTCTCCTTTCTCTGCCACTTCATTCCTAGTCTTATCTTTCAGCACAGGGAAAGCCTCCCCTTTTTCTCTAATATATGCAGTCCCACTGCAGATGTGATCAGGAGAGCTCAGATTTTTTTTTGTTTTTATTTGGGAATCTGATTGTGTCCTGGCAGTCTCATGTGAGAGGTGGAGGCACGGCTATTTTAAGAAACAACCTGTTCTCCTGGAGGTCTTTGTGATTTAAAGGACTTTCTAGACTTCCCAACATAAGATCTAGTGTTTAATTGGATACTACTATATTATGTATTCTGGGAAATTGGAAATCTCAGGCCATGACCCCATCACTCCTCTAATTACTTTGCCGCTGGGCTGAGATGCAGAATCTCTCTCAAACAGTTGTGATTTTGTGGTGTTATATATTTTTCCTGCTCCTACTATATTAAACTTTAATTGGCCATCTGTTTAGAAGAAGTTTAATTTGAACATCAGTAACTTTCAGACTGTTTATTCAAATGGATGCCTAAGAGCGCATGTAGATTTGGAGTTTTCAAATGTATTTCCTCCAGAGATGAGGGGGAGAGTGTTAGTGGAAAGAATCCCTGAAAGAGAAAGGGAAGAGAGAGCGCACAGATTTGTCCTTATCTGGAAACTAGATTTGATGCCAGTTGGGGAAACCCAGCTGTGGGATGTTTGAATGGGTCTCAGATTAAATCCTATTGTATTTTTTCTGGAAAACAAATACAACACAAGGAACAAAGCCACCCTCCTTGGAAGCTTTGTGTGATACACACAAATCTTTTTCTGGGTCTCATCTGGGGCTTCTACTTGAATCTATTACAGAGTTTAGAAGAACCTGGTTCAAGATTTTTCTCCATTACCCAACTAAATTAAGAGTCCTCTGCATTATGTGGCTCTGCTATACCTGTCAGGGAATTATACCCCTTGGCCATTATAGCAGTAGGTCCAATACAGTGCTGCAGAAGCAGCTCTTCCAACAGCTCATAAAATGAATTATATTTTGGAGGGATTTATCCTGTTACATCTCGATTATCTATATTCAGCAGATATCCCAAGCTAAGCAGGGATGGGTCTGATCACTATATGTAACAAGAATAATCACAGAAATGAAAGGTAGAAAAGACTTATTAGCTCAACTAATCTGTTACAATTACAAATACTGGATTATTCATTCTTCCCTGACTGTTGGTTTGTCCAATCTAACTGTAACTGTCCTGAGCAATGAGTCTTCTAATACTTTGTTTGAGAGACTATTCAGCCTATATTGTTATTTTCTTAATTTCATCCTATTGCTATTAGGATTAAACTAAACAAAATAACTGATATTACTGTAGTAATGTGTGTAAATGCCCATTACTACACTAAGGAAAATCTGTTGGAGCTTTGCTCTTTCAAACAAAAAATTGAAATTATAGAAATGCAAAACTTAACACACCCTTAATTCTGCCTTTCTATCCTTGCCAATTTACCTTTCAAAATTAAGCCACTTTATGACTATGCATCATGGGCTTGGCAGGGGAGAGGGGCATGAGGCTTATAGAGTGAATACCAGATTGTCCAATACAGTACTAGAAATGTACCGCCTATCCATTGTGTAGTTGACTTTGACATAACTACAGGCTGTCCTCCAATTCACCTCTGCTTGCCTGAACCCACCATCTCCCCTCTTACTCTTTATATACACATGCAAGACTAGTCGACACACGGCCAGCTTTCCAGTATAGTTCTTTTATGTCAGATATTGGAAACTGTTATCTTTTAGTGTTTTTCAATAGTCAGACTCCTTGGAGCTGCATACCTTGAAAATACTGTATACTGTTGTGTTTCACCTAGGTAGACCATGTTTAAATGATGATGGACCTAAACATAAGATGGCCACAGTTACAGTCATCTGAAGTCTCTGTGTGAATGGACAAAATATACCCAGTTCCATAGTCCAAGCAATAGGGGGTGAAAGTCAATATATTTGAGGTTTAAGATAACTCCCTGTTATACTTAACAAAATCATATATTTTCGGATGAAGCATAAAGCCAGGGGCCTGACATCTTGTAGAGAGACAATGCTGTTCATGTGGGACTGGGTACCAGGAAATCGTGTGTTTTAATCCTGGTTCTTCCACTTTCTGTGTGACCCAGTCCAGGTCTTGTCCACTATGTTCCTCAGTTTACCCACCTGTAAAAACTGGCTTAATATGTACCTTACAGGTGGTATGAGACTTAATTAGTATTTCTGCAGTGCTTGGAAGATTAAAGTGCTAAATTGTGTTATGGGGGCCATTAAAGGAGTCATGGTACTTTTCACAATAGCTAAGGGTAGGAATGGAGGGGACATAGCCTCAATTTCCAATGTGGGTAAATTACATGCTGCAGACCTAAAACTGGGGCTAGTGTTCAGTTTCACATTGTTTGGTACGGTTGTGTAGAGGAGGTGAAGGCTGCATATTAGTAGTGGGGTAAAGTGACTGGTCAAACACAGATTAAAAGGATTTTCAGATGGAAGGTGCTGTATAAATGTAAAATGTTTCTTCTCAGTGCTTACTGTTCACTATTCTCTCTCCATATGATCTTCATACCTGACTCCATTCACTGGCTGGCTGGAGTGTGACTACAGTAGAGAGCGATTTACCACCCATCACCATGCTCTGGAGCACTGACCCCCTGCAAGTGGCCACCATTGACTCCTGAAAAGGAGTGTGTGTTCCTGCAACTGTGCTGCTCTCTGGCTCCTCTCTATCTTCTTGTCCTTCACTCTGTTATCACCCAATCTCTATCCCTTGGTTCCCCCCTTTGTAAGGCTGTATTTGCTTGCATATGTATAATTTGTTGACAGTAGCTACACCAGGATGGACAGTATTTTTTCCAAGATTTATCTCTTAGCTCTGCAAAGAAACAGAACTAGCGCAATGTACCTAATTCCTGTCAAGCAGAGGGGAGAGGGAACCATCTGTCTCCCAAAACATCGGTTTACCAGTGGGTGAAGATTCAGTAGGGGGGTTTTACATTCACATGCCTGAGTGACCTAGGTCGGCAGGGGGCGAATCGGGCCCTAGTTTCAGTCATGGTGGGGGTACCCTGCCTTTGGGGGCTGGGGAGAGGGGGTGCAGGCACGTATGCCAAAGGGGGCTCCCCCTGCCCCCTCAGGAAGCTCAGCAGCAGAGCGCGCTGCAGGGACAGGCTCTGCAGTCTCGCGCGTGCCGCCGATGGGGGAAGCGCTGGGGCTGTGACGGGCGGCCGGCGCGAGGCAGGCTTAGGGCGCCATGGTGCGCGCCGGAGGGAGAGCTCCGCCGCGCCGCCATCAAAGACTACATTCCCCACAATGCCCCATGGCGCCGCCCGGATGCCGCGCATGCGCAGCGGCGGGGAGACTCGGTGCTGCTGTCGGCGATTGAAGCGGTCGGTCTCTGGCGGCTGCCGCAGGGAGGGGGCTGAGGCGGCTGCGGACTGGGGGGCGCCCCTCTCCCGGCCGGGGGGAGCGGCACGCGGAGCAGGTGAGCCGGAGGGGCGGGGGAGGCAGATGGACAGACAGACAGACCGAGACAGAGGTGCCTGAGGCGAGGTCCGAGGGGCTGACAGACAGACGGGCGGACAGGCGAGCGGGAGGAACGCGCGGAGCGGGACGGGGGGCAGCAGGCGAGGGACCGGCCGCGGAGCAGGGCGGGCTGGACCCCGAGAACAGCCTAGCCAGGGGCGGGGGCAGCCGGGGAAGGGCAGCGCCCTGGGCTCTGTGAGCGGGGACGGCGCCTGAGGGACTGAGCAGCGCGGCTGGCCAGGCACCACGGGCCCGGCGGGGATGCCTGGCTGAGAGCGCCCAGACGCACCGAAAGCGGTTCTCTGGTGTGGGCCGGGGGAAGAGGGGCCAGATGGGCCACGCAGCCTCGATAAGGAGCCCTCTGGGAATGGGGCACGTAGTCTCTCCTTCTAGCCACGCTGCTGCTCCGCAGCTTGTCCCCTAATGCCTGTAACCCTGAGGGCTGGGCAGTGGGCAGGAATACTCTCTTATCTGGGAGCCCTCCACAGAGGTGGCTTATTCACAGAGACCTGTGTGTCTGTTGGCTCAGATGGGCACCCTTCATATACAGGGGTGTTTTCCTTTCCCTACACACCCACATTCCACTTCAGTGTGCTTCCTCCAGATTTCAGCTGTGGTTTGCAGTTAAGAGAATTGGACCCGGAAGGTACAAATCCTACCAAATGGGTCTGTTTGAATACAGCCACCTTGCCAGGAGCTGAAATGTTAACAAAATAGCTCCCCTCCTATGTTTCTGGATGACCAAAACCATACTTATAATTTCTAGCAGCAAGGGGAGGGCTGGACCCTGGTCTGCTGGTAGGGTAGGCTTCTGTCCCGCCTCTGTATTCATATCCCTTCCCTCGCCACTGAGGTGACTTCAGGGTGGTCCCTCCTCTACAGCCCCTAGGAAGGTTCCATTTCACCTGATCTGGTGACTCAGGGGCTGCACTGCAACTTTCTGACTCATTTTATACAATGATTCATGACTGGATTTAATTAGGTTTGATGGGGCATCTTCTCCTGCCTTCTCTCTGTCCATCTTTTCTTTTGGTCCTTTCTTGCTCCTTCTCGGTGCCCTTGTCCCTCTTCTATTTGATTTTATTCAGACTTGCCTAGAGGCTGCTCATGAATTACAGGTATACTATTGTTTTCCCTTGGTTGTCGCTAATCCCCATTGGTCAATTTCTTGGCCTTTTTACCACTAATCAGAGCTTGCCTGCCTTATATTGCCCCTTGTTCTCAGTTTCTGTTCAGATATGCTGAGAGGAGAGACTTACTCCTGTTCTGTCTGGTGTAAAGCTGGGGGGTGAGGGAAGAGGAAGACCAGCAACATGGCAATAGTCTCCAGGTTTTGGGCATGAATGGGTGTAATGCAAACCCTCTGAAGTGGCATATCTGCTCATTCTAAATGGAAACACAGCAGTTGATGTTGGTAATGCAGCAATCTGGCTATTTAGAGAGAAGGGTTTCCAACAATACCCCTAGGAAAGGTGAAAATAGACTTGACTTCTGAGACTTAAAAATAAAGGAGATACCATGAGTATAACTGGTCTGGTTCTTCACTTCCTACGACAGCATTATTGGGTCAGTCAGTCCCAAGTCTTCCCCTTGGCAGTGTCTAGTTCCTGATGCTTGAAAAATGAGTGGAGAAAACAATGAGAATGTAGCAGGCCAAACGTACAAAGTTATAGTAAGGAAAAAGATCCTTTCTCATTCCCACAGGCATGAAATATGATCACTCTTACATCATTCTTATCTCATACCACGATAGCTGTTAATAGTCCTAATATAGTCCAGCTTCTTTGAGAACATGCATATAAAGTTCTGGGCCTAAGTAGTTTAACGTGTGGCATGTGTTAAAAAGGAGCATTTCTAGCAGATCCTGGACAGTGGTCTGGGTGGGAGTAACCTTACAGTGAGGGATGTCATGTTTTTAGATTTTAGAAAAGCAGAGTTTTGAAAGGAGTCATCTGACTGTGGCCCTGAATACATCTCTTAAATTGCAGCTCCACTCAGCAGAGTGATATTCAGCAGATCTGCTGCCTGGGTTTATTCAGAGTCACATCTGCTGAATCTAGTGCTGCCTTTTGCTCTTGTTAGCCCCACAGAGCCAACAAAGCTACGAGAGAGTGAACTGGAATCTGTTCTTCCTTGTGCGTTGTCAACAGACTTTCAGGTCTAGTCAGTTAAATCTGTGCAAATCCATCAGAGGCCTTGGAAGGTACAAGTGTCACTAAGACCGTAATTTGACTTGCAGGGCTTTTTATTACTGGTGATGTTGGGTGAGCAAAATAAAACACAGCTTGACCCTGGTGTCTCAGGGTGAGTTTGCAGGGCTGGCAGAAGAAAAAATCTTGTAGTCTGCAAATCCCTGGCCTGAGGTTTCCTTTCACAGAGCTGTCATTGTGATGAATGGGTGGGCTTTTCAATCTCCAGGTTTAGGGTGTAATAAATGATTTAGGCAGATGCTAGAGCCTCTCATGATTCTACCTGGCCAGCATGTCTCTCTGCACAGAGTCATTTGTCTGCTTTGGAGCCCGGTAGATAAAATATCACTCCTTTTTTTGTATTTTAAAATGAATGTTAAAGTGCAATTCTGCTCTGAAAAATGACTCTATGTTGGCATCCTGGACTTCCATGTTCATTGTATCTCAATGGCTCCATAATCAGATGTGCACAGTGTATAATATTTTTTTTTTCTGTGCCAGCCCTACCATGTCAAACTGTGATCTGAAAGTCAAGCTAGGTTCTTCCTGGCTTATTCATTATCACCAGGCAACAAGATTCTGTCCTCTCGTGCGTTATCTTCAAAGTGAATCAGAAGTTTGAATGTGGCCTTGCAATTAGAAATGTAATTAATCATTCTGTTGCTTTTGCATGAGCCAGGATGGGCTGAGTGATGAGCCTGCAGGGCTCATAAAACCTTTATTTTTCTTGCTGTTACAATGAGACAGCTGCTGCACATAGGGAGCAGATTTGTTGCATAAGAAGATGGCATTTTAAATTAATCACATTTCTGACCATAATTACACTTTCAAAGAGGTGCATAAAAGTCTCTTGCAAACTTCTATAGTAGACTCATGCTGGAAGAGACAGGGAGTTCCAGTTTGCTTTTCTTTGGTTGTTAATTCTAGATCTTGATTCATTCTACCAGCTATAGAGCTCTGGATTTGTGTGATAGGAGGCACTGCAGGAGGCAAAGGAGAGGTCTTGTCTTCTCTTTACTTTCCTCCTGCGGCAAACATACAATCAGTCTCCTTAATTCACAATGATTTCAGTGATTGGGGACCATTTAAGTACTGAGTGTTTTCCCTACATTCTAGATCCTGGCAAGCCACCATCCTGCTGTGCCCACTCACCCACATAACTCTGCCATGAAACCCCAATTTTGACCTGGCACACCTCCTGCTATTCCAGTCCAAGGATCCCTTTGGAGCAGTGACTACCCAATCATCAGCAGACTTTTGTGAGGTCTGATGTGATGCGTAGGGGGAACGAGGATGAAGCCATTTAAACTCCTTTAACTGTTGCTCTAAATCACTTGGTCACTAGAGATAAAGTCAGAGGGCTAATCCACTGTCATTGCATCATTCCTGTCCTTATACTGTATTTACAGCAACCTAAAACACTGCTAGGCTAGTAGGTTATAAACCTTGCAGAGATGTTTCCTGGAATGAATCAGGTCTACAAGTATAATAGAAACTGTTTAATCTGTATGTGATAAGGGACGAGATCCATGGAATTGTGCATAGGTGTAAAAACTTAACTGGGTGTCACGCTGCGAGGGTAGGGCAGCACCTTTCATTGTCTGTTACAGGCCCTCCCTGGACCTTGTGTTTCCTTTCTCCCAGTTGCTTGTTCCGCCTTCTTCAATTGCTAGCTTAATTATGGTTGGGAGGAAAACTCCGGTTCCACAGGCACTCACAGCAAATATTGACTTGAGGAGCAAATGGTACTTACAGATCCGGGATATGCTACTACCTGACCTGAGTGGGAAGGTGAGATGCAAGGGTGAGGATGGGAGTTGCTGTAGCGGATTTGATTTGGTGAACCCTGATTCAAATTCTAAAGCAAAAACTTTTTGTGAGGGCTGGAGGAGATGGACTAGAACAAATACAGATTTTTCATCTCTCATTTCTGTGACGGGGAGGTTCAGTTTGGATGTTTGAAGTTGACACACTCAACATGCAGTTTTAAAATACGTACTGAGAGAGCTTTCCGGTGCCACATCTGTCTCCAAGTCCCCGGGCCAATGTTTGTGTCTTTACAGTCACACTTTCCTCTTTTCTAAAATGTTTCTTTCTGTCCTGTTGCTGTATGAAAGACTCACAAAGAACAGGGGAAACAGTGGAACTAACTATATGCAAAGTGCTGTCAAATGCACAAATTAAGCCGGGGGGAGGGACATTTTTTCCCTTGCTAACTTCTTTCAGTGATAGTAGATATTACTCTTAACACAAGCAGGTAAAAAATAATTCCAGTGAGAAGTGTAACTTCTCAGCTGATTGTGTCGCTTTAACGATTTCCATTGATTGCTCTTTTTATATTGTCACTGAAAACCTAGGTTTATTGGCTTGTGTCTTGCTGAAGACTTGTTGGGAAACTTGCTAGATGGGATGCTGGTTTGTTACTCCTTTCTAAATGGATTCTTATTGTTATATATATATATATATATATAAAAATAAAAATAAATTGAGGCAGGGCGCTCCTGGGTGGAAGTTTCCCTTCTTGTGCTAAAGACCCTGGGCAGCCAGTGCTGGAAAGGAGCTTGTTATCTGACTCTAGACCACCAGTCTGCTTCACATCCAACACTGAGCTGCTGTCATGTGAGAGTTAACTGGAGATCATATGGCAAAGGGGGTGACCAGGTAAAACAAACACACAATAGGAGACTGTTATCTGGGTGTTTGCATAAAACCAGATAATTGAAAGCTGTTTCCTATTGCAGCTAAGAGAGAGAGCAGGAATATTAACAGCTGGCTCAGCAACGTGAAGCGGAAGTTCAAGTGAATTTGCAGCTGTCTTTTCCACACCTCCATTTTTAAAGGAAAACTGCAGTATTTAAAAAAAAAAAAAATTAACTGTATACAGTAAAAGCTGTGTTATTCGGCACTTTACCAACCAGAAAGCTCTAGAAACGGGCATTTCTGATCTCTCCCAATACAAATCTTCAATCTAGTAACCAGGACCGATGCCAAAGTTATTCGGGACCCAAGTATTTCCGAGAGCAGTCGGACTACGCTCGAGTTAGCCAAGAAGAGCTGAATGCTGTTCTTTCTGTTTGTATCCGCCATTGTGATTGGTCGGTTTATTACTCTGTGTATTGTCCTGTGTTTATCGTAAAATATCAACGCCACCCTACCATCATGGCATCCAAAATACCAGCAAAAAGCAAAGGAAAGAAGCGTAAGAGAGTTGTGTTGACATTAAAACAGAAAATAGATATTTGTACACGTCTTGAAAAGGGCGAGAATAGGAATGTTTTGATGCAAGAGTACAATGTTGGCTCGTCCACGATATACGACATCAAGGCTCAGAAAGGACAATTGCTCAAATTTTTTGCTAGTTGTGAGTCAAATAAAGCTGTTGAACAACGCCATACTCTGCATATGCCTAAATTAGAGCAACTAGACAGTGTTTTATATGAATGGTTTTCATTGAAACGATCGGAGGGTGCCTCTATATCTGGCCCAATGCTCATTGAAAAGGCAAAAGATTTTTATAAGCAAATGCAATTGACTGAGCCATGTGCATTTTCTGATGGATGGCTTTCATGTTTTAAACTTCGTCACGGCATTAGAAAGCTAGATGTACCCGGCGAACAAAAATCGGCTGACCGTGAAGCTGCAGAAAAATATTGTGAATTTTTTAGAAATTTAATTGCTGAACATGATCTATCCCCTGAACAAATCTATAATGCTGATGAAACTTGCCTATTTTGGCGATGCTTGCCAAATTCTACCCTAGCAGGTGCAAGTGAATCTAGAGCTGCTGGTTTTAAGCAGAATAAAGACAGACTAACTGTTCTTACGTGTGCTAATGCTGCAGGCTTGCATAAAATAAAACTTTTGGTGATTGGGAAATATAATCATCCTAGAGCTTTCAAAGGTGTTGCACATTTACCTATTGTTTACAAAGCGCAAGGTAATTCATGGATGAACAAAGAAATTTTTTATGATTGGTTTCATCATGATTTTGTACCTGCAGTGAAAGAACATTTTAGAAAAATAAGCTTACCTGAAGATAGCAAAGCTATTCTATTGATAGACAATTGTAGAGCTCACCCTCATGAAACAGAATTAGTGTCTGGTAATATTTTTACCATCTTCCTGCCTGCTAGTGTTACTTCATTGATTCAACCTATGGACCAGGGCATCATCCAGAATATGAAATGTTATTACAGAAGAGATTTCCTGAGAAAGTTGATCAATCATGAAGGCACTATACAGGACTTTCAATCTCGTTATAATATAAAAGATGCAATTTTTAATGTTGCTTGTGCCTGGAATTCTGTTAAAAGTGAAACATTAAGGAGAGCTTGGATAAAATTGTGGCCTAGTGTTATGTTTGCAGAAGTGTCGTCTGATGAAGATGAATTTGAAGGCTTTAAAGTAAGAGTTAGAAAAAATACATTCGCACAAATTCTTGAAATGGTGAAGGATACTCCTTCTTCACACCCCATCAACAAACTTCATGAAAGTGAGCTAGAAGAGTGGGTTGAAGCTGACAAGGAGGTTGAAGTGACACATACTGTTATTGATACAGAAATAATAGAGACTGTTTTGAATACTGAAAAGTCAAAGGACACTGATAAAGACAGTGAAGAAGATGATTTTAATGAAGAGGACAAAATAACTTGGGGAAAGGCTGCTTCAGCTTTTGATACAATAATTAAATTTGCAGAAAGGCAGCCATGTTATACTGCCCAGGAGGTTATGCAATTGCACATTCTGCACTCCACTTTTATGCAAAAGAGGCAGAAGACAAGTAAGCAAGCTGATGTAAGGGATTTAGTCAAAAAAGCAGCTTCCAGGGTGTGTCATGGGGCCAGTACAGATTCAGCCCAATCTCCTACACCTTCTACAGCTACAATGATAATTGATGTTGATAATGATGACCCTGACGGCACTGCAAGATCCTGAAGTGCCTTCTGAATCGTCAAAGAAAGATTAAATTATGTTCACTATAGTTTTAGTTATTTTTAGTTATCTGGGTGTACGCCATACGCTGCCCATAGTGATATGTAGTGTCATAAGATAACCTACTGTATAGAAAACTTTACCTGTATACACCTAAGTGCTTCAAGAAACCAACCACTCTGCAGTGCAGTACTACTACTGGATTGGTGAGTATCTGTATACTATTTTATACGTATATTTATATGTATATTAATTTTATGGTATTCTAATTCTTTGAACATTGGTATTCCATTGGTAAGTATAACTCTTAGGCTATGTCTATGCTACCCACTGGATTGACGGGCAGCGATCGATCCAGCAGAGGTTGATTTATCACGTCTAGTCTAGACGCGATAAATCGACCCCCGAGCGCTCTCCCGTTGACTCCTGTACTCCACCGCCGCGAGAGGCGCAGGCAGAGTCGCCGGGGAAGCGGCAGCAGTCAACTCACCGAAATGAAGACACCGCGGTGAATAGACCTAAGTACATCGACTTCAGCTACATTATTCACGTAGCTGAAGTTGCACAACTTAGATCGATTCCTCCCCCCCAGTGTAGACCAGGCCTTAGTTAACCAGAATTTTTGACTAACTGGCACCCCCATTCCCCCAACATGCCAGATAACAAAGCTTTTACTGTATATCCTTGTATAGTGAATAGTTACACACTTGACAAAGGTACTGTAGCTGGAACACTACAGTCAGCTGTAGTTGAGGATGTTTGTTTCCAGTTACAACTTTCTGTTTGTCACACATATAACTGTCCATGCTTTCACTTGGCAAGTTGGAATTTTCTCTACACAGAGATGACTTTTTTGTGTGTGTGGAAGTTTGAACAGAAGGGGTTCAACTGTTTTCAAGTGGCTGGGGGGTGACAGTCCGGGTCTGGACACCCCAAGAGGAGAATAGGGGGTTAAATCTCCTCCCAAAATAATCAGTTGAATAAACAGATTGTATACAATGTCATTGTGCTATAAAATATGTTGAGTAAGGTCTTTTGTGAAAGCTTGTAATGTTCTGAACATGAATGTCATTATGATAGATAGATATAGATATATACACACACACACACACACACACAGACTGTGGCTATGAATGTATGTATTTGTGTATATATAAAACTTTTCATAATTTGTGTTGCAACATTCAGCTTCATCTCGCAGTGGGGCAGTCAGGCAGGGAAGACGAGACTAGCTCCAAGCACCTAGAATTGTACAATCCAGGAAAAGACAAATGATGGACCATTAAAGTTAATGGGAAAACATTGAAACAACCTGAAACTGAAAAGAAAACACCAGTCTTGGAAAACTACGGGCTAGTCTACACAGCCAACGTTAAAGCGCTGCCGCGGCAGTGCTTTAATGTGGCTGTGTAGTCGCACTTTACAGCGCTGAAACTTGCATCGCTCGGGGGGTGTTCTTTCACATCCCTGAGCGAAGAAAGTTTCAGTGCTGTAAGTGGCAGTGTAGACAAGGCCTAAGAAACGAGGGAGTTTTTCCCACTTGGAATATCAATAGTGACTAAAGAAGAAAAGAAACCTGAAAACTTCTTAAAAAGTGAGGGGTTTGAAGTGAGGGACAGTCACTTGGCAGGTATTGTCCATGAAATCTGGATCCTCTGGGACTGGGTACGCTGGGAAACAGTGGAGGCAATAGGTAACTTGTATTAGAAAAGGTATTTTTATCTAATTCAAAAGTATAAAGCCTGAAGTTGCACCTTTGTTTGTTTTCAGTGTAATTTGTGTATGTTTGCTCACCCGCACGACTTCCATTTCTTGAATATGATATTTCTATTAAATATACCTTTTGTTTATTTTTTGCCTCAAGCATGTCTCTGGTGTGCAGACTGTGTGGAGAGCATATGCCAAAGCAAGCTGCCAGCTGGGGATTAGTTTCACACCTTCGGGGGAGATGATCCAGAGGAGAAAAGTCCCAAGTGTCTGGTAGTTAAGAACTCAGGGTGGCTGGATCTGGGGAGACACAGGATTGGAAGTGCTGTTGGCGTCACCCTGCAAGGTGTAACTAGGCTGGTGGAAACCAGGGTGAGAATTTGAGCATATCTGCTCTGCAAAATATTCCCGCATCAGTGAGTCTCAGAGCCCAGGTCAACTGATTTGTGCTCTCACTGTGGGACTCACAATAGCAGTGCAGGTGTTCCCACTGGGCTGGAGCCCCAGCTCTGAGAACCACCCCTCTCACCAGGTTTCAGAGCCCAGGTTCCAACCCAAGCAGGATTGTGAGCCCTGCAGTGTGAGCCCCGCAAGTCAGTTGACCCGGGCACTGAGACTTGCTGCTATAGGTGTGGGCGTATTGGGGTTTTTTTCAATGTAGATGTACCTTTTGTGCTTGTGGGCAGGCTACTGGTGTCAGGGCTCTGAACCAAAACTGGACAGCATAAAGGCACTCAACATTACAGGGCAGGCTGTGACAGAACACTACTGGTGTGGATGTTCCCGAAAACATCACAGGGGACTTCCATAGTATTTAACTATATCTGCTGATATTCTTGCCGTACGTTGTGGTTTTTTTGTGTTGGTCTTCTGGTGATAGTAGCTGTAGCACCAGAATGTCTAGACACTGGAAATTGACTTTTTGCATGGAAATTGTTCTCAAATGGGACAGAGAATGTTAGGTAAAAACTGGGTTTGATTTGAGAGAGTTCTGAGGGTTTGAAAGCTTGCACTTCCACGGATATAATTTCTTAGCGCTCCTTGCCGTGTTGTGGCTGTGGGAAGAGTGCATTGTGCGAATTGCATAGCTAACTTAGCTGCAATATTGAATGTGTGCATTTTGAACAAGCGCTGCAAGAGCTCTTGCTTTGTTCACTACCCGTTGTGTATAGAAATTATTTTATGGACCTGGTATACAGAGCAGTGGTGTCACTACAAGAGGAAACGTGTATTTGGGGTAATAGAAAAAATTGTATGGGACAGATTTTCAGACATGTTAATCACCTACAGTTCCCACTGGCTGCAGTTAGAATTGTGGGTGTTCAGCACTACTGACAGTCAAGCCTACATGAGAAATAGCATGCAATCACGTAAGGACTGTCATAACGCAGGGGGCAGAGTTAAGGTTATACAGACAATACCCTAACTTTGGGATGCTGACCTTGCAGCCATAACATTTTCTCTCTCTCTCTCTCTTTTTTTTTTTAAGGTAATTCATCACAGCACTTTTCCTGTAACTGGAATTTTCCAGTAAGATCCTCTGTATTTTCAATATCCTGTTACTTCTCTCTATAATGCAGGGGGCTCCACGGTGCTCAAATGGTATAATCCCCGTGCTCTTGGAAACAGGGACCCTCATCCTATGTTATCTTCACCGGCTTCTTAACAGTCTGTCTCACAATTCATCCACTGTCACTCTAACTGGTTCATCCTGTCTCCTTCCTTGGCTTTCTGTCCATCTCTGAAATCCATTTAAAATTGCACCTCCTGGTTTTGTATCAGCTGGAAGTTCCTTGGAGGTGGGGAGTACAGATTGTCTCCTTGGAAGAGGTGAGGGCTGCTTTGGCCCGACATCGGTCAGTCAAGGGAGTGCAGTTGTGGTATGGGGCCACAGGGAATGTGTAGAGCACATTGACCTTGACCTTTCTCCTCCAGCATGTACCCACTCCCCACTGAGCCCTTGATGTGCCCCAGAATCCTTTGCCCCAGTTCCCTGTGACATTTTACTGGAGCTGGGGCAGGGAGTGAACTGAATTCATGTTTTAATGTCTAAAGCAGCTTCGTGCTATGAATGTTTTTTCGTAATAATACTACTGCTAGGATTCATCAAGATCAGGCAGATAGTTTAAGGGTGCCCCTAGCAGCTACTTGAGATGGATCAGATGAGCAGCTGTACTTACGGAGTGGAGTTGTCCTCCCAAGACAATGCTGGGACGCCCCCCTTGAGAGCCGCTGGTGTGGAGAAATCTTTGCCCCACCAAGGTGGGGAGTCAGAGGGCTATTGTGGTATTGCTTTGGCACTTTCATGGTGAGACGCTTGGGTCCTTGGACGGGTTCCAATTCACTGTCTCCCTGTGCAGCAGCTGATGGCACCTTCCTGCTTTCCTGGCATGATTCATCCACCTCCACTCTGGCCTCTCACGCCCCTGGCAATGACAGGCCAGCAGCAGGGCTGTCTCTCTCTCAGGCAGGTCCCAGATGACTGCTTTCAGGAAGGTTTCCATAGCAACTGAAGTCAGGAAAAACCTGCCCACCAAGTTCAGTGCCTTACTATCCGGCCCATGTTTAGGGAGGGGTGCAGGCAGGAGCAGCCGGTGTGGTGATCAAGCAATTGGCAGGGAGAGGTAGGGTGACCAGATGTCCCGATTTTATAGGGACAGTCCCGATTTTTGGGTCTTTTTCTTATATAGGCTCCTATTACTCCCTCTCCCACCTCCTGTTCCGATTTTTCACCCTTGCTGTCTGGTCACCCTAGGGAGAGGGGACACTGTTAGGCAGGGCTGTTGTGGCCGAGTGGGCAAGGAAAGGTGCTGTGTTCCTGTGTGGCTGCACTGTGATGAGGAAGGAACCCACAGCAGCAGGCCTCTCCCTCCTCCCTTCATTTCCTAGCAGGCTAGATAATTAACTTGGCTTCAGTTCACTTTCTCCTCCACAGCTGTGCCCAACCCGCTGGGCTCGCCCCTCGTTAACATGCAGCTGACGGGCTGTGTGCCCTGGGGCTTTGCGCACAGGTTGGGCTGTGCAGAGTCTGGGACAGAGAACAGCAGCATTGTAAAATGCTCCCCACTCAGGTGCTTGAGGCGCTGGTCAGTGATTCAGAGTGAATGTAACGTAAACCACAGTGTAATACCAGGGAGTCTAAAGAAACCTAAAGGGACTCAGAAAAACAAGTAGGGCGAGGAGCCAAATTCCACCATGACCTAACCCCCCTGCACCTCTAATTGGCTTCAGTGAAGTTGCCTGTGCAAAGGGTAAGGTGATCATATGTCCCGTTTTGGCTGGGATAAGTCCCTTTTTTTTTTTTTTTTTTTTTTTTTTTTTTTTTTCTGTCCTTCCCGATTTTTTTTTTTTTTCCAAAAGTGGGCATTTGTCCCGTTTGCTCTTGCTGATTTGATCAGTTGGCAAAACTAAACAGGACAAGTGCCCACTTTTGGAAAAAAAGGTGGGATGCAGTGCAGAGGAGGTGACTGCAGAGATGCCAGTCCCCGCAGGGGGAGGCGGGACTGGGGGGAGGGGGCAGCGTTACAGCATGTGGGCCCCTGCAGGGTTCCAGTGACCAGGCAACAGCCTTGCGTGGGGGGAGGGGGAGAAGTGCAGGGTTCCAGCGATGGGCAACAGCATGGGGCGGGGCCCCTCGGGCGAGCAGCTGGGGGTGCCCGTTTTCTCTTTGGGAAATATGGTCACCTTAGCAAAGGGTAGGATGTGGCCCAAGCGCTCTACACCCGGGGCCCAATCACCTAAGACACGGTGGTAGCAACCTTTAAAAGGCAGTGTCAAAATGCGGCATGAGAGGGGGAGAAGTAGCCCCTGTGGAAAGTTCCTAACCAAACCTATCTGCCAGGTTTGGATGCTGCTAAAGCTCACGAGTAAAATGAGTTTGGAGGTTCTAAGCTCAGTTTTTGGTGGTGGCTTATTCACATTGCATAGTTACTGCATAGTTTTCCTTTTAGCTGCTCAGGAAAGACCCAGCACTGAAAGGGGAAGAGGGATGCAAGGCAGAATTCAGGGGGTTTAACAACTACATGTGGGAAGCAGTTGAGGACAGCATGGACAAGTGCTGTGCATAAGTTCCAAACAAGTTCTGCTCCTGAGAGAGAAGTTGATAGTTTTTTCTCACTACAGGTGGTGGAAATAACCAATATAGGTAGGTTCAGTAGGTGAAGTTCTGCTGCTAAATTTGATTCTGAGCTACTCACTGGTCATGCCATCTGATCCCATTTAGACAGCTGTTCAGATAAGGAAGGAAGGAGCATTGTCATATATGTTCTCAAACATCTGCTTTCCACTCTGTATCAATGGCCTACACGCTGCCCAGCTAGGGATCCTGAACCGTTATAGTTCCAGTGATGTTTGTCACTTGCCATTGGAGTTCAGCAGGTGCTGAAGACATGAGTCTTAATGGACCAAGTCTGTGTTTGGGAGTCTGGTATAACCTGGGATGCTTTTAAACAATTTAAAGTCCCAAATCTAGATTTTAGTGGGCTTTTATACAAAAAAGTTTTATAAAACCTGACAACTAATGGTATGACTTTTTTTTAAATTCAATGTAACAAGTCTATGTCTGGAGTGAAATCTTTCCTGCAGTCCTGGCAAACCCTCTACAAACCTGCACATGCTAGAGAGCTGAGAAATGAAGCCAAATAGTCTGGCTTCACTGTCTGAGCTGATAGAAGAGACCATCTTCCAGCCAATCAGGATTGTTCCCTACAGTGTGTTCTCCTGTGCAGGGCCCAGTTCATCTTAGGCCGTGTCTACACTATAAAGTTTTGCTGACCCAAGTTACATTGGCATACAGCCGCTGCAGTCAGTATATCACTTGTGCACATGCGTACTTGGCTGCATGCATCAGTGCTGCTTGTATGCACCAGGAGAGGTTGTGTCCAAGCACAGTGCAATGCACCAGAGATAGGTATCCCAGTATGCATCCTGCTACCATTCAGCACGCTGTCTTTTGGGTAGTTTTGGTAACTCATGGTGGGGCAGAAATAAGTTGCACAGGGGTGACTGAGAGCAAGGAGTCAATTTCCCATAATGTGATGTTCTCCATCCCATAATAGCTCTATCCTGTAATTTCCACAGCTATTTTAAATTTCCCATGAATCCGCACAGGACTTGTCACTGTCCACCATCTCTGACAGAAGCATGGAGCCGGCACAGCTCTGCACTATTGTCATGAGCATTGCAAGCACAAGACACACAATCCTCTGGTATTTGCAGAGCCAGAAGAACAACTGTGGGAAACATTATGATTTCCTCATGGTCAGTTTGCTGTGGGATGTAGTGAGAACCAGTTTGGTGGCATTCATGGAGCAGCTGCTTCTGAACCTAAGAAACAAGCCATGGCTGGTGGGATTGCTTTGTAATGCAGGTTTGGGATGATGAGCAGTGCCTGCAGAACTTTTGGATGCACAAGGCCACATTTCTGGATCTATATGCCGAGGCACTCCAGCCATCCAACACAGGAATATCAAACTGAGAGCTGTACTGACAGTGGAGAAGCAAGTGGCGGCATGCTGTGGAAACTTGCCATGCTGGATTATTACGAGTCAGTGGGAAGTAATTTTGGCGTGGGAAAATCCACTGGGCTTGTTACTCTGGCTCTTCAGAGGCATCCACCGTGGTGTGATGGGTGGCGGTGGGGTCTCTGCTAAGTATGGCATGCGGCTCTTTATAAAAGCAGCAGGTCTGGGGCTTAGCACCGGATTGACTGTTGGCTTCCCTGGCTTTCTGGTATGCCTGCTGGTCCCTGTCGAACCCCTTCTCCTGCATCCCCCGAGCAATCTGCTTGTAGATGTCAGTGTTTCTTCGTCTGGATCGGAGCTGTGTCTGCACAGCCTCTTCTCCCCACTGGCTCAGGAATTCCAGTATTCCCTGTCTACTCAGGCAGGAGCGCATCTGGAGCGTGTAGCTGGCATGGGCAGTTGCACTCAACAGTGGAGAGCTGCTGGGTGTGCTCATCAAGCTGGGCAATCAGGAAAGGGCTTTTCAAAAATTCACAGGGCTTTAAGTGGGGGCAGGGGACCCTTCCAGTCAATGTAACCTCTGGGCAGTGGAGTTAACAGTTGTGACCAGAGCGGTCAGCATTGGGCATTGTGGACAGCTGCGGGAGGACTGTTAGGGTCGACATAGGTAATGTGGTGTCTACCCTTGTGCTGCGTTGACCTCTGCTCTGAGAGCTGGTGTTACTGTGTTGGCATAACAGAGCACTTAGATAGGTGGGAGACAAATTTAAGTGTAGAAACATGCATGATTCGGTCAACAGAAGGTGGCTTACGTCAACCTAACTTTGTAGTGTAGACCAGGCCTCAGAGTATGCTGAGTGGTGAGACTCCGACTTCATCCCTTGGGAGACTATTCCACAGCTTAATAGACCTCACTCTTATGAAATGTTTCTCTCTCTCTTATTACTCCTCGTTATATCCCCTTGTACCACTCAGAACAATTCCTCTACAGCCTCAAGGTTTACACCCTTTGTATTGTGCAGATATTCTAAAGCTTTCCCTGTAATTCCTGGTGTACGGTTAGCGGCGTTCCCTCCAGTCTTGAATCATGCTCTGAATTCCTTCCAGGTCATGTTTTCCTAGTGCCCACCATTAAATGCAGGATCCTGAGTGTGTTGTAAAATTAAGCAAACAGCTTCTATGGTGAGAGGCAACTTGATTTTTGATGTTATTTTCCCATTAAATCTGACATGATTTTAGTATCACAAGGATGGTGTAAAGAGATCATTTTACCCTTGGTTGTGTCCCTTTGTCACTCAGGTCAGAAAGGAATTTCCCCCAGGCCATGTGGATAGGTCTTGGGTTGAGGGGATTTCATCTTCCTGTGGAAAATTGTTGGGGGGTTGTTCATTAGGAGCAACTGGGACACAGTTGACCCCAGATGTTGAATGAATACTCTCATGAACACTTCTGTTTTTTCTACCTTATTTTTTTTTCTTGTAGCAGAGCAGTGACCTAAGACTTTTTGGAGGGCAGTACGCCTAGAGATACACGCCGCCCTTCATCACGCACACTCCTCCAGCACCATGTCAGGTAGGCAGAGGATGCCAGGCCTTGGAGCATATTTTCCTGCCTATGTCTGAGGGGAGGGCCAGCAACAATAAAGCTCTATTGAAAGAGCCTGTTTGTTCTTTTTCACATGAACTGCTGCTGGTAAGTTACTGTCTCAAGGAACCATTTCTCCTTCGAGTGATGGTCCCTATTGTATTCCATTGTGGGTTTATGCATGCGCCTGGAGTCAGAGAATCTGAAAGTAATGTCCGTTGGTGCGTGCATGCGCCCTGGCTAACCTCATGCCTCCGACCAACGGGATAAAGGGTGTGGCAGACCAGCCACATCTCCTGTTCCTTCTTACTGCCACATGGTCTGGGTCAGAACCTCTCTGTGTTCATAGCTTTGGCGTTAGCTTACAAAATAAGATTTAGATCTAACATTGTTAATAGTTTTTAGCAGCTTATACAGTTTTATAATTTAGTGTTTTTATAGATGTTGGTGTTAGACTCTTTTCGAGGGGGAAACGTTCACCTCCCTGTAGCCCAGGTGGGTAGTGGACTACGCCCAAGACTCTGGGCTTCAAACTCTGCGCTTCCCGTCTGCAATCCTTCTCAGTCAGCAGTGACCACCTGTACTGCCTTGGGGAAGCTCACGTTGCACTGAATTGCAGTATCTGCCGGTCATTCCCCAATCATATCCAAGAAAGGTGGGAACTTTGTCTTTGGAAACACCTCATGGAGAAGACCATGCGTCCTCAATCAAAATGAGGGTAAGGAACCCTCCCATACATCAGCCTTATTCAGCAAGGAGTACGCCTCCTGCTACAAAGTCCAAATCTGGTGGAAGCTTGTCAGGAATCAAAGAAACTCTCATAAGCATGAGAGTAAGTCTTCTTCTAAATCCACTTCAAAGAAGTCGGATTCGGCTCGGAGCAAGCCCATCAGCTTGGCCTAAGGGAACTTAGTATGTCCTGAGTTCCAGATGCACGAGAAGAAAGCCCATAAACATTGGGCTACATCAGTACTGGACCGCGATCGGTCAGTACCGTCATCCTGGGCACCTCCCAAGCCCCAGGATCTGCTGGCACTGACTAAGACTGATTATCACCAACTTCGCCTATCCATGGCACCATCTTCCTCAAAAGTAAAACAATCTCCTCTGGCTCCAGCAGCTTGGACAGATAGAACCCCTTTTACACCGGGAGAACGGAATCCCTTACTGCTCCACCGGATGTTTTTGCTCTCCCAGATCCAGAATCTTGGGGCTCTGTTCACACATTTGTGAGACATTACACCCTGGTGCAGGACTCCTCTGCTGATGCTTCCTTTGGGATGGCGATCCTTTACTCAGCCCTACTGTCTGCCTCCTCACACCCTTCTCCTACTTAAGTACTGCTTGTCAGTCACCCACAATGGAAAACAATAGGGACCATCACTCGAAGAAGGGGAGGTTACTTACCTGTAACTGGAGGTTCTTTGAGATGTGTGATCCCTATCTGTATTCCACAACCTGTCCTCCTTCCCCTCTGCTTCGGATCTGATTTGCACTAGAGAAGAAACTGGACAGATGCTCGGTCTGCCCCTTGCTTTAGCCCCTCTATCGGAGGCACAAGGTGAGCCATGGCGCATGCGTGGACCAATGGACACTGCTTTCAAGTTCTCTGGCTCCGAGCGCATGGTGTGCATACGTAAACCCACAGTGGAATACAGATAGGGGTCGCACACCTCGAAGAACCTCCAGTTAGAGGTCAGTAACCAGAGAAATTAATTTATTTTAATGTGCTGCTTTGGTTGGGAGACCAACTGTAAAAATGCCTCTTCCTTTCCCCCAAAATGATCCTGCCCATGTTCAATTGGTATTAATCCAGTTCTCCCCAGCCATGCCACACGGAGCCCTGCAGAAGCTGTCCCAGCCATGGGACATAGAGGGAGAGAGGCTGAAATCTATTCTGCTTCATGCATCATCATCACCACTTTGCTCAGCTCTATTCCTATCCAGGATCTTTCCCTCATGGTGGATTTGATGTTGTATGAAGCCAAAAAGAGGAAAAAGCTTTGTTCAGAGATGTGTAGTGGAAGTTCTCTCCCGCTTTGCTCCAACTACCAGCTGATCAGCCTGGGGTGGGAAGGAGGCTGAGGGGTGGTTAAGCCTTGGTCGTCTGATCCTTTCAGTCCAAGCGTTAGTAAACTATGACCATGTCTACACTCCAGGCGTGACAGTGGCACATCTACACTGCTGTAGTGTAGGCTCTTTCCACAGCGACTGAAGGGTTTTTTGTTGCGGTAAGTAATCATAGACGATTAGGGTTGGAAGAGACCTCATGAGGTCATCTAGTCCAACCCCCTGCTCAAAGCAGGACCAACACCAACTAAATCATCCCAGCCAGGGCTTTGTCAAGCTGGGCCTTAAAAACCTCTAAGGATGGAGATTCCACCACTTCCCTAGGTAACGCATTCCAGTGCTTCACAACCCTCCTAGTGAAATAGTGTTTCCTAATATCCAACCTAGACCTCCCCCACTGCAACTTGAGACCATTGCTCCTTGTTCTGTCATCTGCCACCCCTGAGAACAGCCGAGCTCCATCCTCTTTGGAACCCCCCTTCAGGTAGTTGAAGGCTGCTATCAAATCCCCCCCTCACTCTTCTCTTCTGCAGACTAAATAAGCCCAGTTCCCTCAGCCTCTCCTCATAAGTCATGTACCCCAGCCTCCTAATCATTTTCGTTGCCCTCCGCTGGACTCTCTCCAATTTGTCCACATCCTTTCTGTAGGGGGGGCCCCAAAAGTGGACGCGATACTCCTGATGTGGCCTCACCAGTGCCGAATAGAGGGGAATAATCACTTCCCTCAATCTACTAATACAGCCTAATATGCCGTTAGCCTTCTTGGCAACAAGGACACGCTGTTGACTCATATCCAGCTTTTTGTCCACTGTAATCCCCAGGCCCTTTTCTGCAGAACTACCGCTTAGCCAGTCGGTCCCCAGCCTGTAGCAGTGCATGGGATTCTTCCGTCCTAAGTGCAGGACTCTGCACTTGTCCTTGTTGAACCTCATCACATTTCTTTTGGTGCAATCCTCCAATTTGGTCATTCTGGACCCTATCCCTACCCTCCAGCGTATCTACCTCTCCCCCCAGCTTAGTGCCATCTGCGAAAATCCACCTCTCCGGGCAGAAGTAGCTAGATCAACAGAAGAAGTCTTCCATGGACCTAGCTGTGTCAGCACAGACACAGCACTCAGGGGTGTGCATTCTGAGCGCCATAGCTATGTTGACCTAACTTTTAGGTGTAGACCAGGCCTGTATCCAGCAGGGACAGTCTTAGATTCTCTCACCCCACATTCGCAGCCCTTCCCCATCTCACTTTTACTCTCCTCACAACAGTTCCTTCGGTGCCATCCATCCGTGGTTGAGGTGCTGCTGGACGACTGCAGCAGTGCAAACCACTTGCCCAGAGCTGTGATGCTCCCAACTGAACAGAGCAGGGGGTTGAGTCTGATTAGCGAACTTGGCTCCTTTTTCTTTTAAATGAGCTATGGAATGGGACTAAATCTGACTTTAGGTTTTTTGTTTTTACTGTAACTGCAGTTTCAGCCACCGCTGTTTGAACTCCCACTACAAGCTCTGAGAGGAGGGTAGATTTATCCCAACCCCTCAGTTCTAGTGGAGCTGCCGCCTCTTGGAGGAGACAGATTTGGGGGCTATGTAGATGTCATTCAGCTCACAAGTTAAACTGGGTCTGGATGACAAAGCTCCAGGAAACGCCAGGTGCGGTGGGAATTGGGACTAGTGACTCAGCAGGTGGTAGTCGTTGCTCCATGAAGATTGAACGAATGCTCCGATGTGGCACATGGGAATGCTGTTTAGTTATGTTTCAGATGAGCCCTAAAATCACAATGAGACATGATCATTTCACTTCCCTGAACGCTCTCTCCATTATCCCTAGGGTACCTGATCTTGCTCTTGTGCACCTTTACTTAGTCATTACAATGTCTGAAATGCTGGTATAAAAAGTTTGCTTCGAGTTCCATTCTAGAGGTGCTTCCTTTTAGTGGGAGTGACACTTACTATTTTGAGTTCCCGAGGGATGAAAGATGCTACAGAAACATAAGCTGATGCTGTTTGCTTCCTTGGGCATGGTAGCACAGTTACTAAGGTGATGAGAGCTGTATAAATACCTAGATGCCATTGTAACCACCTGACATCTCACTGAATTTGTTGGCTGTCAGTATTAGGTGTTAGTTAATATCTGCTAAGCTGCTCCTTGTTCTTAATTATTGTGTGTGTTGATCCCTTTGTATTTAGGAAACCACACTCCCTCTTCTGGGGGCCCCTTCTCAGCTCTCACCCCCAGCATCTGGCCACAGGAGATCCTGGCAAAGTACACCCAGGTACAGTGGGGAGAGGGGACAGAACACAGTTTGTCTGCTTTTTTTCTCTTCATTGGTAGAGTAATAAATGTGAAGTGCTGCTGCTGGCTTACTGGACTCTTAATGCTGCAGGGAAGGTGCAGACTTTCTCTGTCCCCAAAAAACTGTTCTAAGCAATGAGCTGACATTTAAATTCTGTGTGTTTGCAGCTGCAAACAGCTGGGACTTGCTGTTAAACTAAGTTTTGGGTAGTGAGTGCAGCCTCTGCTGAACAGAGCCAAGGGGACACCCAGAGCCTGAAGAAACCTCTGTGGATCCTTTCCCTGCTCTTTTGCAACCCTGTGGCTGCATTTTACGATTCAGAGAAGGGTCTTTCTAACCATCCACCAGTCAGTCATGGGTTCCATAGCCCTGTGTGGGCTAATGCATTGTAGGAGAAATTAACCTCTTTCCCCCCCACCCCCGCATCCCCAGTGACATGCTCTGGTTTAAGGGATGAGTGTAGAGCTTTGTAACCTGCCAGTAATGTTTGTTAAAGGCAAGTGAGTCACGGAGCCTAGTGGGATGGGCCTCTGAGCCCATTTCTCAGAGACTCGTGCAGTGAAAGAGTATGTGTATCTGTGGGGCTATCTGTGTGCCTTGGGGAGAACACACATGGGGAGCTTTGTTAGGGGTGCACTGACTGACTGATGCCAGTTTGTGCTGTGGGAGGATGCAAGAGTGGCAGTGTTAGGAGTGCACATGTGGGCAGTTGTTAGGAGTCGGGTGGGTTAGGCTTTGTCTACACATGGCATTATCCCTGATTTCAGCCACCAGCATAGCTGCACCTGTGCCAACCCCTGGAGCAGGGGTTTCCAAACTGTGGTACGCATACCTCTGGTGGTACGCGCAACATCTCTGGGGGTACATGGGAGTAATTGTGTAATGGTGGATTTTATTTATTGCATTTTCAAAATAGGCTACTCAGCTGAAGCTTTAAAACTCTATGTGAATTTGTTATATAAAATACGGTAGTTAATTTATTTCAAGATGTACCCATGAGAACACAGATACCCAGAGACGCTGATATACAGAGCCCTCACCTCCAATCACCGGACAGCATGGGCTCACTTGCCCAGCAAGTGTCCAGTCTAACTGAGCTCAGAACTTAGGGGGTTTGTTTTTGGTTGTATACGTCGCACTATAACTATATCTGAATGTAACAGTGAAATATGGACAAATGGCTAAGGACAGGTAGTGTTAAGAAGAACTCACAAAGTATCAGTGATGAGAAGGGTAGGGGCACGCGGGCAGCTGGTAGATCTGGAAGCGGACACGCAATAAGAAAAGTTTGGGAACCTCTGCTCTAGAATAAGCAAGGAAAACTGGTGTTTGTGCTGTGGAGCTGAAAGAACCTCTGACTGAAACCAGGGCAGGCTCCACCAGCGTAGCCTGCCTACCCCAACTGTTTGCACTGGTGCAGTTGCATTGGTGGCTGGAATGTAGATGGGGTCTTGGCGGGGCAGTGCTAGGGGTGCACACACAGGATAATGAAGGACTAACCATGTCTTAGAGGACCACCCATGTGGGGGCTGTGTTAGGGTGCATTCCCAGGAGTTCCCATACACGTAGGGATTATCTCAGAGTAGTGATCCAGATCCACTGCCTCTCCCAAGCAGATGGTATGCCTCCTTTCCATAATGAGAAGCCGAGGAGAGCGACATGGGTGGGGAATTAAGGCAGAATCTACTGAAGAGAAGCCAAAGCCCTTTCCTCACTGTGTAGCGGGGCTAGACTAGCGTATTTTGCCTGTTGAACAGAGCAGTGTTCAGGAGGGGATGAAGGTCTGAGTGTGCATCCCAGGAGCTGGGATTGCTCCTCCCTTACTGGGGCCTAGGCAGTGTGACACAGCCTGGCACAATAAGCAGGTGCCCCACCTAGTGGCCAAATGATGGAAATCAATGCTACCTCTAGTTTCTACCTCTCACGCCCACAGAAAGAAGAGTTGGTGGAGCAGCCGGAATTCCGGTACGATGAATTCGGCTTCCGAGTGGATAAGGAAGGTAAGGCTGCCCCTACCCTCTTTCTGGGCCCATTCTATCCCCATGGTACCTCATGTGATAGGATCTCCCTTCCACTCTCTGTGATGTCTTCAGTTCCCAGCACTATCCTGACTCCAGTTTTTTTAGGGATGTGCTTTAAAAGTGCTGGCCCTCTTGGAAAGTGATATCTAAAATGCTGGAGCGCTGGCCCAGCACAGTCTGTGACCCCAGTGTAACTTTGCCATCATGAGGCGGGGAAAGCGTGTTTCACTGGTGCATTGTTGCTGCAGGAGGGGGAGGTACAGCTGTTACGATTCACTGAGCAATATGTGCTGCGGTAAATAGCACTGTAGCTTTTCAGCAGTGCAATGCAGAGCACCTACAGCAGATGCAGTGAAACTCAGTGACCTTTCAAACCTTCTATCAAAGCACCTCTGGTTCCCATCCCAAGGTGGGCAACTGCGATAGGCTATTCTACCCGTCCAGGTGAGGGGAAAGCCCCCACAGCTTGACCAAGGGTGCCTGAGTAGGGGCAGAACCAACAACCTGCTTTAGCTGCACACCTTGCAGGAGGGGAGGACCAAACAGAAAGGGGTTAAAATGGCTGGAGAACCCATGCAGCTGGGCATTAATTATGGGGGCCAGCTGCCGTGGCTAAAGAGGAGGAAAAGAAAAGGAGTGTTTGGCAATGGGAAGATTCCTGGTTGCCATATGAGGAGACGTCACATTGCATTGCTGTACCCTGAAAAGGGGAAAACTGATTTGGGCAAGATTAGCCCCCTGGAAAGGGCAGGAGGAGGCAGTGTTCTCTGTCAGTGGTTCTCAACCTTTCCAGATTACTGTGCCCCTTTCAGGAGTCAGGTTTGTCTTGTGTACCCCGAGTTTCACCTCACTTAAAAATTACTTGCTTACAAAATCAGACATAAAAATACAAAAGTGTCACAGCCACACTAGTACTGACAAATTGCTGACTTTCTCATTTTTACCATATAATTTATAAAATAAATCAACTGGAATATAAATATTGTACTTACATTTCAGTGTATAGTATATAGAGCAGTATAAACAAGTGGTATGAAATTTTTGTTTGTACTGCCTTCACTGGTGCCTTTTATGTAGCCTGTTGTAAAACTAGGCAAATATCTAGATGAGTTGATGTACCCCCTGGAAGACCTCTGCGTATTCCCAGGGGTATGCGTATCCCTGCTCTATGTGCATGTGTGTGTGTGTGTGTGTGTGTGCACACTTGCGCTGAGTGCCACACTGAGCCCTGGGAAGCACCCCAGGGACAGTGACACGGGTATAGGGGTGTGGCAAAGGGAGTGCCTGTTCCTCCAGAGCATATTATAGATTGATGGATATTAATGCCAGAGGGACCATTCTGGTCATCTAGTCTAACCTCCTGCATAACACAGGCCACAGAACCTCACCCCTGCAATTCCTGCATCAAGCTCATGTCCTATGGCTGAGCCAGAACATTTATTTTAGAAAGCCAGTCTTGAGTGAAGAATGCCAATAACAGTGAATTCCCGACTTCCCTTATTAAGTTTCTTCAATGGTTAATTTACCTCAGTTAAAATTTTGCACCTTATTTCTAGCCTGAACTTATCTAGCTTCAGCTTCCAGCCATTGGCTCTCGCTGTGCCTTTGTCTATTAGATTAAAGAGCCTTATTAAATACAAAGTTACAAAACCCAGTGGGGCAGCTGCTGCCAGGCTCTCATTTAACTTGGATGACCCGCTGTTTGGCTGGCTCACGTTTTGAATAGGCACATATGAGTCCCAGCCTCCTATATCTTGGGGTTTCAGTGTGGTTTGCTTGTGACCACACAAGCGGTGCTGGGTGGCAAGCGCAGTTTGAACCCAGGCTGTCATTGCTGTGATGCAGGGCTCATGCATCTGAATCGCCAGCGCCGCCACCAGTGCAGAGGCTCAGATATTTTTGTCTGGCTTTTTCAGATACAGAAGACAGATCTCTCCATTTCTGTCTGTCACTGGTCCCCGCCCAGTCCCTTTCTTACTTGTCTGTTTCCTTCCCACCTCTGCCTTCCCCTGTCTCCTGATGCAGATGGCGCTGAGCCAAACTCCAGCAAGCTGCTGGGGATTCCGCTGACGGAGGAGCCACAGCAGAGGCTGAAGTGGCAGGCCCACCTGGAATTCACGCACAACCACGACGTGGGGGACCTCACCTGGGACAAAATCGAGGTCACGCTGCCGGTTTCGGACAAGCTGCGCTCACTGGTGCTGGCTGGCATCCCACACAGCATGAGGCCTCAGGTGAGGCCCTGGGGCACAGTCATGAGGAAGGGAAGCAGGGAGTATGAAATGAGAGACCAGTTCCTGTTGCTTTCACTTCTCGGTTTGTTGTGGTTGCGTTTTGACCGCTCTTCACCCTATCTTTTCATGTCCCCGATTCTCCAGCTGTGGATGCGTCTCTCTGGGGCCTTGCAGAAGAAGAGGAATTCGGAGATGTCCTACCGAGACATTGTGAAAAACAGCTCCAATGACGAAACTATCTCTGCCAAACAGGTTGGGAGCCTGCCTGATGCCAACGCTCCAGTGCCTGGGGTGGAAACATGGGTGATCTGTTGCACTGGGGGGATGAGGAATTTGCTTAATGCCTGCAGGGACAGATGAGGGGGAGGGGAGAGGTTGGACTATGCTACTCGTTAATTTTTCTCATCCTTTATTTATTATTATTCTCATCCTTTATTGGTTTGAGGGGCTCACTTCACCTTCCCAAGAGGGGAGGAGGAAAGATTTAGTCCGCATCCACACTGTCCTCAGGCTGTGTTGGTTTCTGTGTACATGGGGCAGACAGCTCTGCTGTGAATATATGCGTATGAATCATGCCTAGGTACAAACACTGACCAAGATACTAAGGAATAGGGCCCTACTACTACAAATTCATGGCTATGAAAAACGCGTCAGGGACCGTGAAATCTGGTCTTTTTTGTTCTTTTACCTTTACTATACAGATTTCACAGGGGAGACCAGCATTTCTCAAATTGGGGGTTCTGACCCAAAAGGGAGCTGTAGGGGGGGGGTCACAACATTATTTTAGGGGGTTCGTGGTATTGCCACCCTTACTTCTGCGCTGCCTACAGAGCTGGGCAGCTGGAGAGCAGCGGCTGTAGGCTGGGCGTCCAGCTCTGAAGGCAGCGCCCTGCCAGCAGTAGCACAGATGTAAGGGTGGCAATACCATACCATGCCACCCTTCCTTCTGCACTGCTGCCTTCAGAGCTGGGCGGTCAGAGAGTGGCGGCTGCTGACTGAGGGCCCACCTCTGCAGGCAGCAGCGCAAAAGGAAGGGTGGCAATACCATACCATGCCATCCTTAATTCTGTGCTACTGCTGGCAGTAGCTCTGCCTTCAGAACTGGTCTCCCAGCCAGCAGCCTCCGCTCTCCAGCTGCTCAGCTCTGAAGGCAGCGCAGAAGTAATGGAAGCAATACCGCAACCCCCCTACAATAACTTTGAGACTGCCACCCCCAACTCCTTTTTGGGTCAGGATCCCTATAATTACAACACTGTGAAATTTCAGATTTAAATAGCTGAAATCATGAAATTTACGATTTTTAAAATCCTATGACTGTGAAATTGACCAAAATGGACCATGAAGTTGGTAGGGCCCTACTAATGAGGAAAGGGACCCCTGGGACTGAAATACCAGCAGCAGGCGCATGCCCTATTCAAGTGGCAGCAGCTGTCTCCTAGGGTTTTGTCTTTCCTCCTGAGTCGTGAGGGCTCAAGGTGCCAGCAAGGCTGGGACAGGGAATTTCCTCCCTCCCTTCCCCTCCCTTCTTTTCTGTAATGCCGTCATGGCCAAACTCGCCAAGCTCCTGGGGTAACAAACCAAAAACATCTGATGGAGGGAGGGACTGAACAGTTCAGGGGATTTGGCCTGTGATGTGGAGCCTTTATGCTCACAATCATGAACTACAGTCAAGCCCAGGCCCTTGCCATCGGATTGTGATTTGGTGGCCTGCCTGAAATGGGCGGGGTGGGGTGGCCTCACTCCAGATCCCGGTGGATAAATGTCCACTTTACAAACCCCAGCAGCACAGACTGTACTAATTGGCCTCTTGCTGCCATTCTCAGGGGTGACACCAAGGACCGAATGGGTCAAGAAGTATGAAGTCCCCTCTCATCCCTCAGGGCAGTCCCTCTGAGGCAGAGTTTAGGTACCTTGGAGAGTGTGTCTGAGAAGTTGTTCTGTCCCTGGCTATGCTGTCCTGAGGGTAAACAGAGGCCTTCGGGCTCCAGATGGTGCCAGTCCAGTACCTTGCACTGGCACTAAATGTACTTTAAAAGGATGTGGGGAAGGCTAGGGAGTGTGTGGCCAGGGCAGGGCATCAGGGAGGCCAAGGGAGCAGGAGGCTGTTAAGCAGATTACACTATCTGAGTCTGAAGCAATTGTTTGTGACGGGTGCTTGCCAGATCGAGAAGGACCTGCTCCGCACCATGCCCAGCAACGCCTGCTTCTCCAACATGAACAGCATCGGGGTGCCACGACTGCGCAGGATACTCCGGGGACTAGCCTGGCTTTACCCAGAGATCGGATACTGCCAAGGCACCGGCATGGTAATTCCACTTGCCCCTGCTTTGTGTTCCTTCATTAGGGATCATTCTTTCCGCAGTAGGTGAGTCAGCGCAGCTGATTTCAGGCAGCTGCAGTGCAGCTGGGCACCATGCGAACCAAATTAGATCAGAGGAACAGACAAAATGGAGCCATTTCGCGGGGCAGGAGAAATGGAAGGAATAATTCTGCACATGGACTAAACTAGTCTGTTTGTGGCAGGAGAGTGATATTGTTTATTTGATTGACACGAGACTCAGCTGATGTGACTGAAATAGCAAAGAATCTCTTCGGGTGGCATGTGAAAGAAATTCCACCAATAGGAGAAAGCAAAGCAAAGCTCCTGGGTGTGGAAATGAGGGATGTTTCCATCTCCTAAACTCTGGAGTTTGTCCATCTCCCACACAGACCTATGGAAATGTTCCACTCCACCTAAGCACCAGTGAATGTCCCATTTAGTGCAAGCTTGGAATGAACATCTCTTCTTCCCCTTCTCACTAGGTGGCGGCTTCCCTGCTGCTCTTCTTGGAGGAGGAAGATGCCTTCTGGATGATGTGTGCCATCATCGAGGACCTGGTACCTGCCTCCTACTTCAGCACCACGCTGATGGGAGTGCAGACCGACCAGCGCGTCCTACGCCACCTCATCGTGCAGTACCTGCCACGGCTGGACAAGCTCCTGCAAGAGCATGATATTGGTAAAGGGGCCCCTAAGGCCATTGAAACTTCTGACCCAGGGTGCTGCTTTCAGCCTGCAGGCATGACCCAGGCTCATGCGTATGTACATGCGTATGCGTGTGTGTGTGCGCGCGTGTGTGTGTGTGTGTGTGTGTGTAAGAGAGGCCTATGTACTGCACAGCACCTTAAACTGAAATGATGTGGTAGGAACCCACAATTGTGAGGCTGCTCCCACAATACCCCTCTCCCTCTCCAGCCGAATACACTCAGTAAAGTGTCCCTTGGTTCATGTGGCAGTGATGAATTCAGTGTATTCCTGTTGCTCCATACTCTGTTTGGTATGCTGCAGGGCTTGACGATGCAGAGCTGCAGCATTGTGGTTGTGTTTTGGGGAGAAGCTGTTGGTTTGAGGGTTGGACTGGACTTACTGGGGGGCTTTTCTCACCCAGGAATGCCTGGGAGTCTTGTGTTTGGGGTTTTTTGACAACCCAGGAGGTCATGGAGGCTTTGGCACTGGGATGGGGAGATGCAGCATCTCTCCCTCTCTCCTGTTTGGGGGCCACAGGGAGCGGGGAGGGACATTAAACTTTTGAGGAGGGGGAGGTTTGAATTCCTGGTGTATGGCTGTGGCTGTACGTACGCGCACACAATGTCGCATGTGGTTTTGGACGTTCTGATTGAGTCTTGTTTAAAAGGGGCACTGTCATATCTTAGGTCCCAAGAAAATGGCCTTATTCCTATGACTGTTTTATTTTACTAAACACAACGCATGTGAGCCTCTCCCTGCCCCCCCCCCCACGTCCCCCAGAGCTGTTCATGCGCTGACTGATGTCATCAGAGTTGTCCTCCTTTATAGTCATGGTGGCTGGAGAATCCCCTGGGAATGAGGAGTAGTTGAGGGTGTCCCTTTTAGGCTGGGAGGGCGGTTCTGTGTGGGCTCTCTTCCTTTCTGGTCACCCGATCACCTGTGTCACATTCCCTTTCTGTCTCTTCATACACAGAGCTGTCCCTGATCACCCTGCACTGGTTCCTCACGTGCTTCGCTAGCGTTGTGCATATCAAACTGCTGCTGCGCATCTGGGACCTCTTCTTCTACCAGGGTTCGCTGGTGCTCTTCCAGGTCACACTGGGCATGCTCAGTATGAAGGTAACAACCACCTCCTGTGCCCTGATTTCTAGCACCCTGGCTTTCTCTTCAGGAACGAGGAGGATTCTAGGGGTGGGGCCCTCCTGTACCCCCTGGTTGTATCTGGTTCAGGAGTTCACTTTGGGGAGAGCGAGAGCTGCCATCTTGATTTCCTCAGAATCTGGGGATGTGAAGGACGTCCTGGCAGAAGGCAGTCAGCAATCCATTGTTTGAGATTTGGGAGACTCAGTCAAGAAGATGGCTTCCCTTTCCTGCTCTTTTTCCCCTCACCTCCACTCCCCATGTCTCACCATCACCTTCCCTCTTTTGCTACACCCCCCTGACTCCTGAGCCCAGAGTAACACAGACTGGAGACTTGTCCTGCCCTCCCTGGCTCCGGAGAGTTCTTGGTTTTTTACTATCTTTGGATGGAGATGTCAAACCAAGTTGCTGACCATTTGGGGATGATAAAAGATCCTTTGGTGCTGTTCACACAATCCCTGTTGTCGTGGCCATATTTAGTTTGGGTGATTACCCTAAACTTTCTCCCATTCAGAATTCAGGGGAAGTTATCCTGTGACTCTCTTGTGTAGCATTGCTGGTGCAAGATGGCGATTGTGCAGCACCTTGAGGTGCCTGCGTTTCTGTGGTGGATGAAGTGATTTCTGTATAATGTGCTGTGGGATCCTTTGGTATGAAAGTGCTAGAGCAGTGTGAGATGCTGCTGCTATCTCCTGACCAAACAGCTTGGACTTTTTCTTATTGAAACTTTTAAGAAATACTCTAGTTGCTCCTGGGTTAAATTTCGTGCCTAGACTGCATTCTGAGGTGTAAGCAGGGCTTTTAGCAGTCCTGGTGAGTGTCACTGACATCCTCAGCGTATTGTGTATGCGTGGTTTCTCCCCATTCCCGCAGGAAGATGAGCTAATCCAGTCGGAGAATTCTGCCTCCATCTTCAACACTCTCTCGGACATCCCGTCTCAGATCGAGGATGCGGAGGTGCTGCTGCGGGAGGCCATGCGCGTCGCTGGCTCACTGACAGACATGGCAGTGGAGACCCAGCGCCGCAAGCACCTGGCTTACCTCATCGCTGACCAAGGGCAGCTGCTCAACCCCAGCGCCGCTGTCAATAATCTATCCAAGGTGGGTGCACGGAGTCCTGCCCATCTGGGCTGTTAGGGGCTGTAGATCCCCTTCGTGACACTGCCTTATGGGCTAGCTGGCCATCCACCCTTATAACACTCTGTTAGCACGAGGCCACCCGGCATTAGCAGGCTTTGGCTCCATGATAAACTTCCCTTCTCTCACCTTCCCAGGGAGGGGGAGTGAGTGCTAGGACTGTGATGGGAATGTGACCACATGTACTGTTCTCACTGCCAGGAGGCCATGCTACCAGACCTCCCACACCTGCCACAGCCACCAGACCTCCCACACCTGCCACAGCCAGCCCACGCAAGAGGAATCTCAGCAACCGGCTAAGCACTAAACATTGCCTTTCACTCTCTCGTGGAATGAATTAATTTTGTGTTGCAATAGATCCATGGGTCATCTCCTGTTCTCCCCCTCACCAGCCAGTGTTTGGCTGTTTTTATGCTTTGTTCAGTCCTGTTCTGCATGTCCCTGATGGTGATCATCCACCCTTAGATTAATCCACAGCCTGATAGATCCCTCTCTCAGAAATCATTCCTGCTGGTCCTGTTGCTCAGAGTGCTTTGGTTACTGCCCATTCTGTCTAGGACCACTCCGAACAGTTCCCCTCTCTCCTTGCAGTGTACACCCCTCAGAGACTTGCTGACGGTCGCTGTATCCCCTTGCCCTACTCTAGCCCCTATATGCCAATCTATATGTGTTTAGTTCTTCTAATGTCTCCTTACGAGTCCACTCTGTCTCACTCTTCTCCCCCCCCCCCTTCAGATTGTGCGGCGCAGGACCCAGCGCAGGAAATCTGGCATCACCTCGTTGCTTTTCGGTGAGGACAAGTGTGTTCCTTGCATGTTGTGATGGTGCTATCAGGGTGGAGGGTGAAAGAATAGTCTGGAGGCAGAGGAGTGGTTGGGCACAGGGAAATGGAGTGGGTGACAATTCCTTCAGCAACAAGAGAAGGTAAAGCAAGGGAAGAGATTGAATGAGGAGGAGAGAAGGGAGTTGAACTTGCTGAGTCTGCACTCCCCAAAACAAGAAGCAGACTTTTCCTGATAGCCCAGAAAGTAGCGTGCTTTGATCTTTAGCCCTTAACCTTCTTGCTGCAGGTCCATTCACTCCCAAAATATGAAGCCATTTAGGACAGGAATATCCAAAGTCCCTCTTTTTACTCCTGGGGGAATTCTGCACCACTGCGCATGTGCAGAATTTATGTCCCCTGCAGATTTCTTTGCTTCCCCACAGAAAAATGACTTTCTGATGGGGAAGCAAAGGGAAGCCACAAGAGTGGTCGTACAACCTTCCCCAGCAGTATGCTTCGGGTGCCCATGGTAGCCAGCAGAGAGGTAAATCATTGTGGGGCAGGAGGCAGGACTGGGGAGGACTTGGCTGGGCTGGGGAGGACGGGATTTCCCCTTCCCCTGCATGGCATCTGGGGCTGTTGGACCCACCCCCAGATTTCTCCCCCAGCTGTAGGAAGCTCTGCAAACTGCCCCCCTCCTCCTCCGCACGCACTTCCTGCACCCATCACTCCTCAGCTGCAGGGGGAGGGATCACTACAAGGAGCTGTTCCCCCATCCGCCCAACTCCTGTGCATCCAGACCCTCCCGCCTAGCCTCACTCCCCCCACACCCAGAACCCCACCTGAGAAGTCCCACTCCCCCTGCACCTGGACCACCCCGACAAGCCTCCCTACGGAGCCCCAACCAGCTGCACCTGGATCCCCACCCCACTGAGCCCCACTCCCCCAGCATCTAGGCTCCCCACACCCAGACCCCCCCACTGAGCTCTAACCTCCCCTGCTGAGCCCCAGCCCCCCTCACCCCCCTTGCAGAGTCCCATTAGTGTTGCACCCAGAACCCTCCCACAAGCCCCTGTGCATCCAGATCCCCCACTGAGCCGCCTGTACCCAGATTGCCCCACACAGAACCCTCTCAACCCACACCTGTATCCCCCACACTAAGCCCTTTCACACTTGGAACCTGCTTTGCTGAGCCTGCCTGCCCATACCTGGTGCACCTGGCATGGAGGGGCAGGGCCCTAGGGTGTTTCTCGGACAGGCCTGGTCCTTGCGCTGTGTCAGGGCTGGGTGCAGCCTCACCACTGAGTCCGGGGGGAGGAGTGGGGGGAGCTGCACAGTGATCTCCCACCTCTGTGCAGTCAGTGGCCTGTGCTCCCCAATGCCATGCTGGAGCATCCACGTTTATTTGACAAATAAAATTTGCAGAAATTTGCAGAATTTTATAATACTGTGCACAGAATTTTGAATTTTTTGGTGCAGAATTTTTAATTTTTTGGCACAGAATGCCCTCAGGAGTATCCTTTGGAGACTTAAAATGCAACCCATGACTGTCCATACCCCCTATCCTCATCTGAGATCTCTACTCTGAACACTTTCATGTTTTAATTTTCATTGCGGGTTAGCTCACCCAATACGTAACATCGAGGAAACCATTGGCACAAGCAAAGGGTAGCATTATGCATGCATTTAAAAATACATACCTTATGGGGTAGCAGAAGCTGACTTCCCTGATAAGAAATAGATCCTCCAGAAAGTACGATATCTTATTCCAGGGCAGATTTTTGGGTTGGGGGGAAGATTGGAAAAAAATTAGGAATGGTGTTTTTGGGGCCAAAACGTTTCCCCCGTCATTAATTTCTTGAAAGTTATCCTGACTTTTCTCCTGGCTCATCATGTCTCCAGAATGGCCTGGTTGTGAAACTCTGAACTCGTGTTGTGTTGGCCTTGCTGAGGAAAGTGCCTTTAGTATTTTGTCAGGTTAATGGGGAACTACAAGCTTGTACAGTATTGCGTTTAAAAAAAATGCAGTGAAGGATGTTAAGTATGCAAAGTCAAGCACTCACTGGTTAGGAAATGGCAGAATGAATGTTACCTGTGCAACTTAAATCTGGGCCCCTTGTGCATATGCATTATGATACAGTTTTGAATTACAGGATCATGTACAATCATCACAGGACCCTGCCTTATTCAGTGCACAGAATGGATGATGCTCACTTGATTGAGCAGATATTCAATATTTTGTTTTCTCCTCATTGGTCTGTGTGTGTCCCGGGCTTTATTTACTGCACACTGTTCAAACCCTGCTCTGAAGATAGAGTTATTAATTTCCTTACGGGCTTTTCTCTGGTGTTGATCGCTTTAGCATCTGAGTATTTCACAAGCTCTAACGAACTTATCTCCACAACACCCCTGTGGGAGGAGTAGGTGTTATCCTCATGTTACAGATGGAGAACTCAGGCCCAAAGACATTAATGTCAAAAGTATCCACTAATTGGGTGCCCAATTTGAGATGTCTGTAGCCTAATCCTTCAGAGTGATTAGCATTATAGCGCTTTATATGTTCAAAGCACAGTTCCCATTGGCTTCAGTGGCAGCTGGGAGTGCTCAGCACTTCTGCAGTTCAGACCAACGGCTTGGCTACACTTGCAAGTTAGAGCGCATTAAAGCAGCCCCGGGCGCCCTAACTCCTGAGGTGTCCACACTGGCAAGGCACTTAGAGCGCCTGGACTCTGCAGCTGGGGCGCTCCTGGTAATCCACCTCCATGAGAAACATAAAGCTTGCTGCGCCCTGGCTGAAACCTCTGGGCGTCAGTGTGGACGAGGTGTTGCATTACTGTGCTGTGATTGGCCTCCAGAAACGTCCCATAATCCCCTGAAGTCAAGTGGACACTCTTCTCATTGTTTTGGAATCAGCTGTAGGAATGTGGCTATCCCCTTTCAAAGCTCTGTTTCTGACAGCCGGCATGCTTATCTGCTCCGGCACAAAGCAACCATTAGTGTGGAATGCTGCTGTTGTGAGTGTGTGTGT